>NW_027102879.1:0-29399 GCF_036373705.1 Amia ocellicauda
TAACTTTACAAAGTTTCCAAGCCCTGACACAGAGAAGCATCCCCATAGCATGATGCTGCCACCGCCATGCTTCACGGTAAGGATGGTGTTCTCAAGATGATGTATGGTGTTAGGTTTGCCCCAAACATAGCGCTTAGCGTTGAGGCCAAAAGGCTCTATTTTGGTCTCATCAGACCATAGAATCCTCCACTTGGTCTCAGAGTCTCCCACATGCCTTCTGGCAAACTAGCTGAGATTTGATGTGAGTTTTTTTCAACAATGGCTTTCGTTTTGCCACTCTCCCATAAAGGCCACTTTTGTGAAGCACCCAGGCTATTGCTGCAGTATGCACAGTGTCTCCCAGCTCAGCTGTGGAAGACTAACTCATTTAGAGTTGCCATAGGCCTCTTGGTGGCCTCCCTGACAGTGCCCTTTTTTTTTTGAGGATAGCCTGATCTAGGCAGATCACAGCCATATTCTCTCCATTTCTTAATAATGGACTTTACTGTGCTCCGGGAGATATTCAATGCCTTGGAAATGTTCTTATATCCTACCTGACTGGTACTTTTGAAGAACCTTATTCCAGATTTGCTTTGAATGTTCCTTCATCTTCATGATTCTGTATTCTTGCACTTTGTATTGTGCTTATTTTGTAAGTTGCCCTGGATAAGGGTGTCTGCCAAGAAATAAAAATAATAATAATAATGATGATGTAGTTTTTGTTAGGAACTGTACTGACTAACTGTGGGACCTCCCAGACACCGATGTATTTAACCTGAAATCATGCGACATACCTTAATTGCATAGAGGTGGACTCCCTTCAACTAATTGTGACTTCTAACGACAATTGGTTTCACCACTGCTCAATCAGTGTTAATTGCAGTGTCATAGCAAAGGGAGTAATTACTTATGCATTCAATTATTTTCTGTTTTGTATTTGTAATTATTTCATTACAACATATTATATTAGAACAACTTGCAGATTATATTTTTCACTTTGACATTATGGAAATTTTTGGGGGGTGAATACTTTTGAGAGTATTCTGTATACTGTATATTGTGAAGACATGCTGGGTGTTGCAGTGAGGGACTGCCTTGAATTGCCCTGCACCTCCCCAGACACCTGGAGTGGAAAATTACCCGGGGGAACACCTGACCACCGTTCCCTCCGTGACGGGCACCCCCTCGATTAAAACGGGAAGTGCTAGGCTTCCTGGGGTGCAGAGACAGGGAGGAGAGCCAGACCAAGTTTGAGATGGAGGGTAATGGATTGTATTAATGGACATTGACTGCAGATTTGGAATACGGAATTAATTGTTTGTTAGTGTTTTGTCTCTTGTATCTTCATATTCTATATTTAGAGAGGGACCCATATGTGTCCATTTAAGCTCAAGAGGAGCTAGGATTTATTTTGTTTTCAGCACCCATGCAATGTATAGAAACAAAAGCCCTTATTTCCCCACATCCCTGCCACAGCTGGATGCTGTGTCCAGCTCTACACAGTGTCACAAATATATAATTAAATTATATAAAATTGAGGTTACTAAGTAGGCTTGTAAAACCACTATCTAATCTAAACCTAATCTGTCTGAGTTCTATTTATAAATTGTTTTATGACACTCTCCCTTTCATTCCATAGTTATCACTGGGGGATCGGATGGGATTGGGAAGGCATATGCATTTGAGGTAACTAAGTAGGCTTGTAAAATTCATGAACTGTTCTGAAATTCTGCCACATACAAATACATCTGCAAAAATTGTGTGTATCCATTAAATTACATAATACAACATGATCCAAGAACTGAATGTTGTTTATACATTTTCAGAATAATCAATTTCACAGATGAATACACCATTCTTAAATTAGACTGGTTTGGTCCTGTGCTAGCATGTGCTGAAAGCTAATTGTGGAATTGTGAGAATTCCAACTGTCTGCCTTGGCTGTGGCTATAGGTTGTTTCTTCCACTGTTTTCTACAACTATGTGCTATTACATTTTAATATGCAAATTCAACACTTGAACACATGCATAGCCAAAACATTCAGTCGATTCTCTGAATGGTTTCTAATCACAAATCTAGATCTCAACCAGTTTAAGGATTATAATATTAACCTCTTAAACTCTAAAAATGGGAATTTCCTCCTATAAGGACTGGCCCAATTTCAAAAACCCATAACTCTGAAAATATTTGCATCACATACATATGGCTGGTATAATTTAAAGAATCACTTTTTATATATGTTCAGATTAGTCAAAGATTGTTAGCAATGTAAAAAAGAGCAAAGCTTAGTAATCCTGAACTGAAGAAAATCCTATTTTTCTGCAGTGGTCCAGTTCATAAAACGGCCTGCTCCACACAGCTGAGCCATCCATTGGCATCACTTACAAAACCTGATGGACATCAGCACAGTATAGACATATCGTATTACGATTAATGACCTTTTTAATGTTATGCCACTGGATGTGTGAAGAGCACACAGCACATAATTCTCAAAGATATTTAAATAGTCTGTGAGTACCGAGGGCACCTAAAGCAAAAATAAAATACCTTTAACCAGAACAATTAAGAAACTTACTGCAGAAGAAAGTATAATATGTAATATGTAATATTGTGTAGCACAGCAAATGTAACCAAATCTCTGGTCCTTTGGTAAAGTATCAGTCAGGGACTGTATTCGTTGTGTTGTTCAGTTAAAAAAGGTTTGATCTCACCCCCATCATTAAAAATGCATACAACCAAAAATGATCAAGATTACTTGAAGTCTCCTGTCATAATAGGAAAAGGGAATGTTTTTCTATTTCTTTTCTATTGAGATGGCAATAGAAGCAGCCGACTCTCAGAATACGCTGAGTGCCTGTGAGAAAAACTTCAGTTCTAAAGGAGTTTAGCTTCAGAAATTCACCCATGCTTGAAATCCACACTCAACCTGGAAAGGCTAGATCTTGGGTTTCAGGTCTAGATGTTAATTTGATTGTTGTGAGTAGATTTTATATTATATTATATTATATTATAATATGATCTCTCCTAAGATGTATTTCAGAGGCAGCAGGTAGAGGGTCAAAGTCCAGTGCAATGTCCTCCTCTATTACAGATAAGATAAGTGACAGATAAGAACGCTCCCTTGGTGAAAAACTGGGGAAAAGTACAATTTTAAACTTCTGCAAAGCTCTTGAACACTGTTTCTATTGTTTTAGATCAACATTAGAGGAAAATATTCTGAATGGCACATGGGATTTTCACTGATAAAACAATGCCATAATATTAAGATGTAATTCAAGTGCTGTGTAATGATCCTTACCAGACATTACTGTTTATACTTGTGACATGCCTAACATGTAATTTATTCCAATACTGCTACAGCTGGCTAAACATGGGATGAATATTGTGATCATCAGCAGGACTCTTGAAAAACTGAAGAAGGTTGCCAAAGAAATAGGTAAGAATTAAAGTTTTGATTGCACCTCAGTGCCAGTTTTAAAGGGCTCCCTAATCACATGATGCACCACTTTCAGGGAGTTATACAATAGAGGAAAACTGAGGTATACTATGAAATCTACTGTAGTTCATATCAAAACACTTTGGTGTATTTTATCAAATCATTGTAAATCATTCAAACTCATGCTGTAGAATGCAATAATTTGGCAAAGCAATGAAAAAAACTGTTAATAAGTTAATGGTATTTGTTTATTTTATAATTTCTTTAGGTGGTATTGATTATTGTTTTGATAGAGATCCTACCATAAACATTACACCAATATTTAATTCATAGTTGTTCTTACATTTGTTTTGTTAATCTTTTCTAGAAGAGACCACGGGACAGCAAGTGAAAGTAATTGCCGCAGACTTCACTAAAGACGACATCTACAAACGCATAGAAGAAAATATTCAGGGGCTAAATGTTGGCATTTTAGGTATGCTGAATTTTATTCAAAAATATTTTGTTATACATAATACTGCTGACTTTAATATTATTCTCTAAAATGTCACTTTATTAAATGTCTTCATTGATACTTTTAGTGTGGTAACGTCAACCTGAGGTAAATGGAAATAAAGAAGAAAAATCAACTAAGGAAAGTCCCAAAGCAATTTGTGAATGACAGGAAACCAGTAGTTTCTGTTGTATTCTGTGGATACAAGCCTATGTACATATGAGCAGCTAATCTGTAATGCATATGTATGTGTGTGTAAAACTACAAAGCCATGTACTGTTTTTCACACTGAAAACCCAGAATACCAACTGCCCATCTATGACATCAATCAATCAATTTTTAATTGTATTGCATCCTTCGCAGGGGTATCCACAGTGTGCTTTACAGAGAGATATAACCATACTACAACAAACATACAATAAAATACAACTAGACCTTTAACAGTTTAAATTAATTTAAATAAGGTAAACCAACATTAAATAAACCATTTGGCACAGAGGAGAGAAACAAAAACTCCTCCTATGGATGGCATATAGAAGAAAATAAATCTCTGATGTAGACAGAACAGTTTGACACCCTGAACCTGCAGGGGCCTGACAAGCCACAGGGGTGCTGGACTATGGAGAGCTGGGCTATCCCCATCCAGTTGTCATCCTCCCTCTCCCGGAGAAGACTGAAAGCAGCACAGGCAGGATTGGAAACCAGCTGACTCCTGCCTGCTGTAATACCATTGCTTGCACTCCAGGCGGAGACTTTAACCACTCTGCCACTTGGGAGCTGCCACTGCGTCCCCTGTCCCCCATCCCTACCACTCCTTCCAGCAGCCCTTTCTTACAGCAATCAGAGATTAATGGTCTTGTGCATTTTCACATTACAGGAAAAGGCCCCTTGTTGAGTTACTGAATGTGTAATCATATCAATTTCTTGTTATTGTTTCTTAGTTAACAATGTAGGAATACTGAGTAGTACTCTACCGTGCCGTTTTCTTGATACTGAAAACATTGACACGGTAAGGGGCAATTAATATATTCTCTTTTTAGTTATGATTGTAGGGCAGGTAGAAAGCTATGTGTATGTGTATGTGTATGTGTATGTGTATGTGTATGTGTATATATATATATATATTTTTTTTTTAACTTAAAATATTCAATTAAATATCAATTATTCAATTAGTATTATACATAATCCATTAAGCAATACATTATATATGGTTAGATAATGTATGTATTTTAGTGCTCTGGAAGTCAGGAGAGTGACCCTAAAAGTCTTGGAAAGTAGTAAAGATTTTAAAAATTCAAAAAATAAACATATTTAACTGATCATATTCTTGTATATTTTAATAACACAAAGGTTGAACTCGGACGAAAATAAAAATAAATTACAGTGATTATAAAAGTGAAGCTTATTTCCATTTGTCATTTTAGAGTATAACAAATGTTATCAACTGCAATATGAAGTCTCCAGTTAAGGTAAGAAGTGTAAAGTAACAATTTAATAATTATTAACCTAGTGACAAGGAATGTACTTATACCAAGGAACAATTTATTTTTCAAATTAAAATTAAATGAATTCGCAAAGAGTTGGTAGTGTCTTTTAAATAAAATTCCAGTTGTGTGGAGTTAATTTAACTTGCAGCTGTGCTTATGCACATGCTGAATTAGTGGGAAATAAACCATGTTGTAAATGCAATGCAATGCACTCTTTGCTTTTAAAAGTCAACTAGTTTGAAAAGTAGTTTTTATATAATTGCAATTTCATGGCTATAATCATAGCTTCATAACTATTTGTATTATAGAATGTGTGGCCTAACAGATGATTACTGAAAAGATCATATGGTGGCTAGTCAAATAATTACCTATGATTTGTATGGAAATTGTAATTTTGGATTTTGTTTACTTTATATACATATGTTTGAGCTGTACTCACCCTGAAATCCCAAACCTGCCATTACTTTTGTGAAGATTATTACATATGTCAGGAACCCCTACCATCTCCATCTGTAATTTAGCAGCATGAACATTCAACATTTACTGTGCACTTGGCTAGTACTGAAGGGGAGCTTTCTGTTGTACTTACAGAGGGAAAATTGGGTGGGTGCAAGAGAAACTCTGATGTTGAATCACATTTTATAGCAGCTTCTTACCAGTTCTTAGGATTACAAAGTTAATTTATTAAACATTGCTTCCGATTAAATATACTTTAAACTCCCTAAAACAGATGTGCAAAATGATCTTGCCAGGAATGGAAAAGAGGTATGTTTATGTATTATCTTTCTCGAGCCTATGGGATACTCTTATGTGTAATGTTGCCCATGAACAAAATGGGATAAACGCAGAGATATGTAACCCTTAATACAATTCATAATTGAAGTACAATGTAAGAATGGTTGCTAGTAGAACAGAAAAGTCCTGCCATAAGCTGGCATCAGTTTAAAAACATTTTTTAAATGTTTGACTGCCCAGCAAAGCCTCATTCCCCATTTGAGCTTTTATATCATCTCATATTTAAAGTAAATCATTTGGGAAGAGATTATATGTCTGAATGTGCAGTGTTTGTGGTTTTTTGTTTAAACAGTTACATCACTTTGACATTATTCTATGCCTATTAAGTCTGAATCATTCAAAAGATGGCACAGATTTAGTTTTGGTTTGTATTTTCAGGCAAAAGGGACTAATACTTAACCTTTCATCTGGCCTGGCATATACACCTTGTCCATTATTCACTATTTATTCAGCATCAAAGGTAAGCGTCGCATTATTTCATATTGAATGCAATGTTTATATTCTACTTTTACTATCAGTTTATTTGGGTCTTCTATCTTGGTCCCATCTGTATTTAGATCTAATAAACAAATGTAATCACCTGAATTAACCCAGCCTCAGTCTTTAAGGAGGGCCAGGGACTCATAAAGGTCTTATTAATTTCAAAAGTCTCTATCATTACTATTATTGAAACATAAATCATTACACATTATTAGGCACTTTACACATGTGAGTATATGTTTTAGAAACATGGTTACTTATTAAAAGTGTTTGTGAAAAAAAAAAAGTTTTATTTTGATGTCTAATTGTTTTTGTTTTCTTTTAAATGACAAGGGTTTTGTTGAAAGATTTTCAAGAGGGCTTCAAGCGGAATATAAATCAAAAGGAATTATCATTCAGGTAACATTGACTGTATTAATAACCTTAGGTAAAGCAACAGTTTAGCTAATTAATTATTTCATTTGATAGATGTGTTGATATCAAGGTATCAAAGAGAGTTCTGCTGGAGTTTTCTTCAATATTATGGTGCAGCTACAATCAGTGTATCTTATTGTCAGAGGCCACATCCTACTGTATTCATATTTTTGGTGAATTTATTTTCAGTGTCTTACTCCCTTTGGCGTTTCCACTCCCATGACTAACTACCAGAAGCCTAATTTTGTTACCAAAACAGCAGGGGAATTTGTGAAAGTGTCTTTGGAGAATATTATGGTTGGAGACCAAACCTATGGATGTATTCCACATGCAATCCTGGTAAATAAAGAACTCCCTTATTTAATGTTCAATTTCTTGTGTAAAGCAAAAGTTCAGGCAGTATAATAAAATTAAATAAAAAATCCAAGTAAAAGGTGTTTTAAATTAACATCCTGAAAGTTTTATGTGACACTGACTTCCCCATTTATTTGTGTATTGTCCTCATTATGAAAAATAGGTTTTGACAGAATGCTTACGGTTTTATAAATATATATTAATAATAATAATAATAATAATAATAATAATAATAATAATAATAATAATATTATTATTATTATTATTATTGCTTTTCCAAGAAAAATAAAAACATGTAGGCCATTTGTAGGTGTTAAGTTTAAAAATCAAGAGCTGATGTAATTTACCATAAATAATTGGCCAAAATACACTTGGTGAGAAAATACCATATATATTTTATAATATTTTTTTTCCACACAGGGATGGATAATTTGGAAAATTCCACTAAAAATACTACACAGTGAAGTACTGCAAAGGAAATTCCTGGAATATGTAAATCAAAGGATGAAAACTTTCAAGTAACGTGCATATTTAATTATGAGCTGGAAAATTGTTATGCTGTTATCTGATATGACCGATTTGTGAGTAGCTTTAATACTATTAATGGGAAGAGTCTTGAATTCAATTAATTACATTTGAGTTTCTCAACATTTCTCATTTGAATCAGTTGCAATTTAATAAATGTATGAGGTAAACAATACATTAAAATTAGTTTAGTAGCAAAACAATAAAACTAATAAGTAGCCTATACCTTATACTTTAAGTATACCCCTCCCCCCCTGCAAAATTATATTTATAGTCAATTGAAACAACAAACACCTACAATCTGAAAAACCCTGAACATACATACATAAATAGCTAATTTAACTTGACAGACATGACCAGTCCTATTGACTCTACTCAATGCCATATGATAGCTGGTAGAATGCTGTGTACACATTCCTTTAGAGTTATGCTGCCTTGAGTAGACTTGACATTTCTCCAGTTAAATACCAGGCAGCAGAATCTCAAAATGTCTAAAGTGGTTGGCATGCTTGTAGAAAGGTCACTACAAACTATGTGAATTAATTCTGTGTAATATAATTAATATAATATACCAGTGTTTTGGTCAATTTATGGCAAGAGGTTATTTGTATTCCTAATCCCCTTTTAACAAACAATGTCTCCTTTGGCATGATGAAGGACACTAGACAATCCAATAGCCTTAACCATAGACCTCTACAGGCCAACCCCTGCTATAGAGAGCCATAAGTCTGCTGCTTTTATAGAGAACACTAACTACCTGCCTACCTGCAGTGAATGAAGATTTTTACCAGCTCAATTAATGTGTCAATTGATTACTTAAGGGCTACAATATTACAGAACCCAGAAAGTCCCACAGATCTCCAAGGCCAACCTGTGCTGTAGGATCCTAGGCAATACTACAGGATTCATTTCGCGAGGGCATCTATTGCAGATCACAGACTTTTACAGAGGATGTCCTCACAAAAAAGTGCTTGCTTCTGGACTGGGTGAATTAATTGATATAATTAAGGACTAGACTGTGTTCAAGAAATGATTTCGATTGAAAGAACCAGTATGTGACTGTCCCTATGCTACTGTTCAACAAACTCCAGTAATGCAATCAAGAAGGAGATTGCTCTTCAGAAATGCCTGATATAATTGTTTTTACTGAATTGTCTTTTTCTATTAGGTGAGATTATAAAAGGACCAGAACGTATGTGTACATTATCTTCCAGAATACATATTTCACTATTGACAGTCTTGCATGAAAAGGCAGAGGCTTCACTGTACAATACATAGCTAACAATACTCAATAACAAACAGACATTTTGCCACTGAGAATATATGTACTTAAAGTTTATGGGTCAGAAAGTTCATGAACCTTCCATTCATCAAAGAACTTAATGTCTTTCTCAGACCTGTATTGTTCTAATAAAACTGAAAGCAAGCCAACTTGTTGTTCTCCGTGTTAAAGTTAATAAACAGCCAAAGATAACAATGAAAGCTTTGTAATCATTATTCTGTATATTTTAAAACACCATCCACATCCATAAGATGATAATAGTCTTTTTTTCTTACAAAATTGTAGGTTATTTTTCCTCTGTTTTTACTTATTAAAACTCACTTTGAGCTTTCACAGTTTAACTCTCATGGACTGTTCCATGGGAGTTCTGGGAACATAATCTCCACATGGGCACGACACCAAAATCTTGCTTTATCACTCCTGGACAGGCACATGAAGCAAATATTGTTAGTAACTATCTTTACGGGGAGAATGCAAAAACAGATTATCTTCGTGCTCTGCACAACAAAATAAGAGGGTTGGAACACAGGGTACGTCAAGGAAACGAAGCCGTGCTATTAAAACAGAAAACATCTCAAAGAGCCATGGCAATGAAAGAAGCAGGTCACACTGATATGTCGCTGGTTTCTTGGTCAGAATGTTCTGTTGCCTGAGTTAATCGCACATCCAAGAAACCTTCCATAATGCATCTCATGCGAAACCTCTTGATGCTTGTATCACGTGACGATTCAACAAAGAAATGAAATCTAGTAGCTTTGTTTACATAAACTGGATATCTATGAAATAAGGAGAGATAACCGTTCCAGTTAATTATTTAAAAATGTTTCACTACAGTTTAATACATTACTGAAAGTATTATTGGCCTAAGATGTGAACAGATGATCTGTGGCCTGGATAAAAGTGAGACAGACCTAGAACTCCAGTAAAATTACATTCAATTGGAGTAATTAAACAAATAATTGTAGTCTCAGTAGCCCAAAATAAAAACTCTTTCTTCCAAAACAGAAGCTTTACCTGTAGCAATATTCCTCTTCCCCACTCTGTCAGCAGCTGCCTTTGTAATGACTAATTGGCCTCAAAACCGTGCAGTTCTACTGGCCTTCTGTTCCACTATATCACAAATCTTCCATCTACATCTTTGGGGGCCTGAAGACAAAAAAGCAGTACCCTTTTTATTCTCTGACCAATATTGTAATCAACAAATAAAAATTAAGCATTTTCTTAATCTTATTATTCACCACACATTTTCATTTTCTTCACCGCATAGCCACACATGAGCACTCTGGTGATGGTCAAATAAATGCTATTATTACTCTGCAACAATTACTCATTACTGTAGTACAGTACACACAGTAACCACAACCTGAATCCATATAAGAGATTAAAGTCAAGATCAATGTTCTTCTAAACCAACAAAATCCATGTCATGTCAATACATAGACAAAAAAACACTCAACGTGTAACTGAAGTGAACACATCAGAAAATATGTTAAATCCTTTTTATGTTTGACATAACTGCCATACAATACAATAAAATTGCTTGAAACAATCTAACCTTTGTATTCACTACCGGTCAAAAGTTTTAGAACACCCCCATTTTAGCCTGGGGGCTAAACACACAGTCTGCTCTGGGGGGGTCTCATATTCAGATGGTCACAGATCACTCAGTTTCAATCAGATTTCTTTACAAGTAGGCTTGTTTTGATCAACAACCTAATGATTATTCCAGTATGTATTATTTGATGTTCTATCAAACACAGAGAAGTTCAGATCCAATTATGTCAAATCGCTGTGTATTAGTACACTGTAAACAGTTTTCCATCTTGACATTTTGAGCTCTCTATGGGTGTGTGTTGCTTCTACAAAAACATGGATGGCCTTGTTTTGATCAGTAGACTCTCTGGTTCCAGAATACGTCATAGTTGTCAATATTTTCTGAGATTTTGTATTGCTACTCAGACCAAGTATCCCCCCACAAAAAAACAAATGTTTCACATCAGAGAATGCTTCACATCAAAGCTGAGAGGTCTCCACTTATGGGATACCAAACACTTGGCAATCAACACAACAGTGGAGAGTGCACATGGGATTAAAGAGAAGCACACAGATTTGGTGCCCTTTTAAGAGTACCAGAGGGGTTTGTCAGCTTAAGGGGTTACATTTTGTTAAAACGATGTTATGATTTATTTTTTATCTCCAGTTGTTTATTTGTTCTATGCTTTAATTTCAGAGTACATTAAACATTAAGAGATTAACCTGCATAAATTTCAATGAAAACTGGAAAAATGTAGGTGTTCCGGTAGTGTACATTGTAATGGAGTCTAACACGTTTCCCCAAGTATATATTATATTTTGCATGATTTATTGGTATTTAAAACTATTCCATCAATAACACTCATAATTGCTGCAACTTATTTTCAACCTCATTCATTTTTACCGACCTGGTCCTTTATTGCTGCGGTCACATATTCTTGGTCAGATGTTGATGAACCTGGTTGTGTTTTGTTCTAAAAGAATAAATATGAGATTATGGCCGCTGAATTATGAGGGCGGGCTTGAGTCAGCTGCTTTTCATTGCGTTCCCTATACATACAGTATATGCAATTAATGGCTGTATTCGTGTCATAATGTAGTTGAATATATATATATATATATATATATATATATATATATATAATGTGTATGTAATTTTCGTGGTGGCCACAACACCACGAGATAGACACAGCCAGCGCCGAACGGTTTAAAAAGCCGAGCAAGTTCTTTGTCGTGACAGTCTGACCATTGGCCAATAAAGATAATGAGATGTACTGGGCACATGAATATTATTTCTTCATTGGCTATTGTCATTTTGTTGATGTTGACATCTGCAGTCGTGCACATGCAATTGGATGAGCTATGTTTCACATGCTGTTGCCAGACTGGCGGAAAATGAAAGCCATAGTGGAAAAAATAGGGGGTGGGGGAGATTTCATGGGCAATTGTATGGGGGGGGAAATCATTTTCAAATGGGGCGATTCTGATTGAAATGGGGGAATTTTACTTTCTCTGTACTTAGGTGCTTATAGATATTGTATTCATATTCATCCTATTTTGGTGATATAGCCCCCAGTCCTCCACCCTAGTCGACAAGTTATTCAGCAACCCTCCGGCCACCAGCCCCTGTGGACAATTCAGGGCATTTTGCATTTATACTATTATTGGATGTTTTAAAAAACTTTTCTTTCAGTGTTGCAGTACTTCATTAATTTTGTTCTTTGAACCTTAAGCTTTGACTTTCATTGCTTATAATATTTTCCAATTTGCCCTCTGAAACAGTGGCAGTGTGCCTGTTTGGCTGGTTCTCTTTGGGCCTATCATTTCAGATAACATGGTGTGTTCTTTCCATAACCTTCCAGACAGCACAAGCCAAACCAAATATAACACCATAAAGCTCTTTCATTCCTTTCATGGAAACTCATACAGCTTTCTTTATTCAGTTTCTTTCCTTGCTTTTCTCTGCATCAAAGCCAGAAGGAAATGCTTAATTTTCTTCAACAAAGAATGCCATTTTGTGTGTCCTTCAATCTTCCTCAGTGTGCCAAGCATGAACCAAAGCATGTGATACACATTGCACCACTTCAAATGAATTGGCTGAACTGATTTGAGTGTTGTTTTGTTTTGTTTTTGCTTTATAGTAATTACAGAACAAGTATTGCATTACATATTTATTTTCCTCTTTTACAAATTTGTTAACACATTTTAATGAGTGAATTGTTTAATCAGAAATGAATGCTTCAGCTATAACATGTCATGAGTAATATCATAGGTGTCACATGTTTGATATTAGGTATTTCATGCCTTTTGGGTATTAATATAATTACCCAGAGAAAGGGTTCTGAAATGGTTTTTTTTTTATTATTATTTGTCAGGTTTTATGAAATGTTCTGTTCTGAAAGTATACAATTTGCCCTGGTTACAAACACACTAGAACACACACACACACACACACACACACAACAATTAGTGTGGTGCATTCAGAAGATACACTTTACCTCATGTTAGGGCGTATGGTTATTCTGGATATGCTGGTTGGTAAAAACTAAAATTAAACAACAGGAATATAACTGCAAAATGTTCTTCTGCATGACTACTTCTTTGTTCCCTTGTCACATAAGCCATGGTAATACTGACTAGGAAAACTGGCAATATTGTAATTCTGTGTCAAAGATAACTGAAACAAGCAAACAAAACATCCCCTTCTGTTTTTCTTCCGAAAATAATTAACATTTAAAAACAAAAACAAAAAGTAATACCATTTTGCCTGCTGAAGTCCCCAGTATGCAATTACCATTACCAGTTAACTGTTAAAGATGAATTAAATAAATAAATAGACTGTATAGATATAACCTATAACTGTATACATCAAATATTTTACAAGTATTTTTCAACAGGTCAGTGTTTAAAGGGGAAACTGCATTTTACAATGTGAATCTGAAAGACAAATGCAAATGTGAAACTTTAGTGCCATCTGCTGTATTTTGATTAATGCTGTCCACAAATAAAGTAAACGTGTTGGGGAAGAAACTGCAAGTTGTCTTTCAAGGTAGTTTCAGTTTATCTGAAAAAAACAGAATAGGGATAATTAATTTATATGAATGGTTGAGTTCTAATCATTTTAGGATTTCTTCCTATGGCATTCACTAAAACTGGATGAGTCGCAGATTGGACATTTTATCAGGAATTATATAATTTAAAAAATCCATACCCTTACAAACAAATAGTATACTAAAGTTTATTTTTGTAAGTATACTTAAGTATATAAAGTACACTATTTTGAATGGATTTTTAAGTAAACTAGAAATGTACTTACAGTGAGGGAAAAAAGTATTTGATCCCCTGCTGATTTTGTACGTTTACCCACTGACAAAGAAATGATCAGTCTATAATTTTAATGGTAGGTGTATTTTAACAGTGAGAGACAGAATAACAACAAAAAAATCCAGAAAAACGCATTTCAAAAAAGTTATAAATTGATTTGCATGTTAATGAGGGAAATAAGTATTTGACCCCTTCGACTTAGTACTTGGTGGCAAAACCCTTGTTGGCAATCACAGAGGTCAGACGTTTCTTGTAGTTGGCCACCAGGTTTGCACACATCTCAGGAGGGATTTTGTCCCACTCCTCTTTGCAGATCCTCTCCAAGTCATTAAGGTTTCGAGGCTGACGTTTGGCAACTCAAACCTTCATCTCCCTCCACAGATTTTCTATGGGATTAAGGTCTGGAGACTGGCTAGGCCACTCCAGGACCTTAACGTGCTTCCTCTTGAGCCACTCCTTTGTTGCCTTGGCTGTGTGTTTTGGGTCATTGTCATGCTGGAATACCCATCCACGACCCATTTTCAATGCCCTGGCTGAGGGAAGGAGGGTCTCACCAAAGATTTGACGGTACATGGCCCCGTCCATCGTCCCTTTGATGCGGTGCAGTTGTCCTGTCCCCTTAGCAGAAAAACACCCCCAAAGCATAATGTTTCCACCTCCATGTTTGACGGTGGGAATGGTGTTCTTGGGGTCATTCCTCCTCCTCCAAACACGGCGAGTTGAGTTGATGCCAAAGAGCTCGATTTTGGTCTCATCTGACCACAACACTTTCACCCAGTTCTCCTCTGAATCATTCAGATGTTCATTGGCAAACTTCAGACGGGCCTGTACATGTGCTTTCTTGAGCAGGGGGACCTTGTGGGTGCTGCAGGATTTCAGTCCTTCACAGCGTAGTGTGTTACCAATTGTTTTTTTGGTGACAAGGGTCCCAGCTGCCTTGAGATCATTAACAAGATCCTCCCGTGTAGTTCTGGGCTGATTCCTCACCGTTCTCATGATCATTGAAACTCCACGAGGTGAGATCTTGCATGGAGCCCCAGAGCGAGGGAGACTTACAGTTATTTTGTGTTTCTTCCATTTGCGAATAATCGCACCAACTGTTGTCACCTTCTCACCAAGCTGCTTGGCGATGGTCTTGTAGCCCTTCCAGCCTTGTGTAGGTCTACAATCTTGTCCCTGACATCCTTGGACAGCTCTTTGGTCTTGGCCATGGTGGAGAGTTTGGAATCTGATTGATTGATTGCTTCTGTGGACAGGTGTCTTTTATACAGGTAACGAGCTGAGATTAGGAGCACTCTCTTAAAGGGAGTGCTCCTAATCTCAGCTCATTACCTGTATAAAAGACACCTGGGAGCCAGAAATCTTGCCGATTGATAGGGGATCAAATAATTATTTCCCTCATTAACATGCACATTTTTGAAATGCGTTTTTCTGGATTTTTTTGCTGTTATTCTGTCCCTCACTGTTAAAATACACCTACCATTAAAATTATAGACTGATCTTTTCTTTGTCAGTGGGCAAACATACAAAATCAGCAGGGGATCAAATACTTTTTTCCCTCACTGTATGTATATACAAATTTTGTACTAAGTAGACTAAATTGGCCCACTTTTTTGTTTATTTAGTACACTTCAAAGTACACTTAAAGTATATTTTAAGTTTACTTTTGAATACTTAAAAGTTTCTGTGTAATGCACTTTCAACTTAAAAAGTAGACTTCATGAAAAATTAAAAGTATACTTTGAAGTGCACTTTAAATTTATGAGGTATACCTTTTGAAATACTTAAAAGTATACTTTTGAATAATTTGAAGTGTACTTTCAATTTATGAAGCAGACTTTTTGAAATACTTAAAAGTATACTTTTTAATATTTTGACTTGTACTTGAAAGTGCACTACAGAGATACTCTTCCAAAGTAATCTCTGTAATACACTTTCAATTTAATAAGATTTACTGAAATATTTAAATGTATACTATAACTATAAATGTTTAAAAACATGGGTCGTAAGTATACTAAAGTTAACTGTTTACTTAAACAATACTTTAACACTCGGGGTCATGTGTCTGGTATGACTTCCACTTCAAACTTTACAAGAAACATACTACTGTATATTTAACATCTTTAAAATAAAGGAATCACTTGTATACCCTTACTGGTAGAAACTCAAGACACAAGATGTGACTCAGACACATTTAATGTTTAGTGAAAGAGTATTTAAACATATTAACAGTACTTAACAAACTTAAAGCAATATTGTCAAACTGACAATACCGACAATCTAGCTATATAGTTTCAGTCCGAAAGGGGGCTAAACAATAGCATAAGCACTTGAACCAGCTTTGAACATTGAAAATATTGATGCCATAATCTGTGCATAGGATGGACTTTGAAATTACAAATAACTAAGAATTCTGGTTGTATATATACAAAAAAACAAAACATCTGGTTGACCTATTTTGACCTACGGTATGTTAAAATGAACATGGTTATTTTAAGTAACAATATGCTTCATTTTTTTTTTCCCGTACATGAAATGCAGGCTCACACACTTTCTGCCTTGACTTGTTTGAAGCATTAATTGTTGCATTTCTTGCGTATGATTCTCCGGACATCTTACACTGTTACTTCTTTGAATTTCTCCATAGCATGCCCTGTAAAATAAAAATAAAATAAAAAAGCATACTGAGCCGGGCAAGACGACAAGAGACTCTGAATACAGAAGGATATCAGAAAAGAAGATTTCAAGGAGTTTTCCTTCAGACTGAAAATACCCAATAGAAGCTATTTCATAGGCACTCTTGCGGAGGGAATGTTCTCATTTGTTTACTGAAATCATAACGCACCATCACTACCAATTGAACAGCGAAATAATTAACAAAACACTAACAAGAAATTCACAGTGCCTTTAACATAGTACATAGACTTTAAAATTTGTACTTAATGCATCCTACACACCGATTATGGCAGCAATCTTCTCAGGGTCCAAGGCTGGTTTGGATTCAAGGTTTTGTGTGCTCCAGATTGCCGGCCAGTCAGACTGGATGTAGCCAAGGTTTCCCTTCCAAACACCAGGACAGCAAGATCTCCATTGTAGACGGAAAGGTTCAGGCTCTTTAGAGACTTCAATTGGCGAGCAGATACACAAACTGCAAATCCTGGCATCAAAGGTATCTGAAAAATGTTAATTCAAAGGAAGTTCAGAATTGTGTCATTCTGAAGAACTCACCAGCACTAAATTCCTACACAGCCGTTCCTAATGGTAGTGGAACAGTCTCCAAAGAGTAAGAGATACTCTTTAAAAAGAACTGCGAACCTTCAGTGCAGCGACAAGACTCAAACAGTTATCGGGTCAGATACACATACATTAAAAAATCTGAAGGCATGTGTCGTAGCACTGGAGGTTTGCAATTGTTTTTAAAAACAGGTATTTCTTACACTTGGGAAGCTGTCTTACTCAGCACCAATTCAGCGCTGGTGAGTTCTTCAGAACGCCACAATTCTTAATTATTATACATCATTAAACAACACCTTAAATGACAGTAATAACAAACAAAAGATTGTGTTTATATACTGTAGCATCCTTCATACGGGTATGTTTATCTGCTATAGCAGCTTTTAGTTGATAGCACAGCATCTTGTGTATTAGAAACATACCTCATCAATAACATTCCCTGGCACAACACTCAAACATGGAGATGGAGAAGGATTATCTGATGCACTGCACGATGGGGTGGACCATGACGATGGACGTCGCTCCAGCATGGCTTTCAAGGAACTCACAATTGATGGAAAGTCTTTATAAAGAAGTAAAGGTGAAGAAGAAGGATAAGAATTATATTTATCATGCAATGACCATGAAAATCACATTTATAATGAGAAGCAGCCTTATGATATTTTAACATGGGCATGAAGGCACACAACTGTGATGTCTGGGCACACTGCAGTTTTACATCATGAAACGTTTCTTTCCTGGAGAAATTACCTTTGAGGGCACTGAGGATTTCATCACTATTTCTGACAAGTCGTTCCTTTCATTTTCCTCTCCAAGCCTTTTTACCTCCTGACTTAACTTTCTTCTGGAGTCCTCATCTTCCTCTGATTCAGAAGGCTACAACACAAATCAAGTGTACAGTACGGTAGTTTCAACTCACACACCAAGCAACTCCACTAAAATATTAATAATGTAGCCTGCATACAATCTATCCATATAACTCACTGAACAGAATACAATTGCATATTTGCTGCCTAATATTCTAATTTCAAAAAGGTAATAACATAATGCTTACTTGCTGATCAGAAGTGCTTTTCATTTGAACCATCAACTCTTCTTTTACACTTTCTATCATTTTGTTTGCGGCCTTCTTTTCAGGGCAGCGTTCCTTATTGCGCTTTAAAAACAAAATAAAATAATTACATTATTGTAAATAAAAAAATAACGTAGTTAACAAGATAGGTCCATTAGGTCGTCATAAATAATTTTAAAGCAACTGGTTCATCGAGTTGATGTCTCCAACTTCCCCCCATCATCACCTAAAAAATAAACTCACCGCTTAGCATGAGAATCTTGGCCGGATATTCTGCAGTGTTAGATGCTGCTTTTCTGCCAGCGCTGCGCCATCGTACCTGCACCCACCCGTCGTCCCCTTCTAGAGATGGACATTCAGTTATTCTTTTACCAGAGAATTAAATCATTCATTAAATCCGTTCTCCCCACTTCCACAGACTTATCTTGAAAGAAATACAAAGCAAACGCCATGGTGCCAACTGCGAACCATACATTGAAACTCCCAGAAGACGATCATTGGAGGGAAAATTTTTTGAAACGGTTAGCAACGTCACTTCCTTCTTCTGCTTTCGAGTTTAATGGTAGTTCGCAAGCAACGTCACTTCCGTCACCCGCGAAAAATACAACCAAAACATTCTCCAGAAATGTTTAGTCTTTTCTTCTGTATATTATTCTGTATTCTAATAAGGAGTGTATTTGAATCCGGACACATTTCAGTGTTGACAAAAACTTTGCTTTAAAATGACCCAAAGAAGAGGACCTTACAAACGGTACCTTGAGCACCCAGATGAAAGGATTCCCAGAAGAACAAACTACGTACAGATGGAATGAAGAGGTAAGTTCTAGCTAAAGTACGCATATTATAACCACAGTGACTGTAATGGGATAACTTTAGCTATCCTATATGAGGTCACTGAAGCGGGAGTTATACTTGAGGCTCCAGTCGCGGCTGGAACAGACTCGCCTTCAGGAAACTAGTTGGATAGGTAACTAGTTTGCAACTTTTTAACAATATATAACTAGTTTAAAAACAACATGTACAGTATCTAGTTAAACATGGCGTTTTTTCTTTTCTTTTTTCTTGAAGCTGTGTGTTATAAAATGTACTGAACTGACTTACTCTTTCTTGTTGCTTCAGTCTGCAGAGGAAGTTAATGTCAATGAAGAAGACTCCAGATCTGATCCCAACAGCAAAGAGGAAGACATACCCGATCCCAGCAGTGAAGCGGACGACTCTTCATCTGCCATGGTATGTTGCAAGCAAGCGTGTATTTTGAAATGTAACATTGAGCGTTTTCACAGATACAGATTAAGTCTAGTTCTTATATTACTGCCTTTTAGACCAGTTTGACTCATTGACTAATATATATTTTTCAAGAGCCCTAGACTAGCCTTAAACCCTAAAACCGATTTTAGCGTCCGTCACCCACTGAGGAAATACTTCTCTTTCAGCAGCGGAGGTGTGCGCTTGACTTGAGACACAGGGAGATCAGACACATTGTGTCGGAAGATATAATCTCAAGTGCCGTGTGTGATCACGAAAAAATTAGTTGTATTAGCATCATGGAGTGAAATCCACGTACAGAAACAAGTTAATATCCGAGTGTATTAAAAACTTGGATTTCACATGACCGGTGCAGTGCCATGACTAGTTAAAACAAACCGAAGGTTAATAATCGGATCGGTAGCATTCATATTTAATGAACAACTGGACGATGTTTCAGGCTGTTGTCCTGTGAATGGTGTGCAGTCTGTTGTATTACAGCCCCGCAGAGACAGTCAGTATGAAGGCAAACACGATTCAGTTAATGTGTGCCCATTTACAAGATTAATTAATTAATTAATAAATACAGCAGATCTGGGTTTCCCTCAAAAACATTAATAACTAATACATTCGTCCATAAGTCCATAAACGCCATGACTAGTTACAATAATAATAATAAATAGCAAATATTTATTGTTGCACATGGAAACGTTTTCTTACGGTAATGCAATGCTTGTCTGAATATAATGTTGTCTACACGTTCAGCTCTTCCTAATATCTCTGAACAGAAACGTGTATGTATTACGCTGTTTACAATCATGTAAAGCACAAATAATAAAACAGACACAAAACTCCTCTCCACGTCAGGCTGTGTGCGTCTGTGTTTCTGGTGCTCATTTCTACCTGCATCCAGCACGTGTGGAATAACGCAAAGCGTCCTAATGACGAAAAATACTGCCGTAAAGTTCGCAATTTGCGACACCACGATATAAACGATATAGCATAATATGAAACGATAGACGTTTTTCTATCGTCATACGATATATATCGTCATATTGCACAGCCCTAATATATATATATATAATATTATATAATTATCCATTCAAGGAAGGATGGACAGCAGCTCCCTCTAAAAACAGTCCACATTCACCGATGTCTCAAAAAGTATTTATTGGAGGACGATGCTGAGGAAGATCGAAATGCGTAAGCATCATGATGTTCACTTTTTCTCCAATAAATACTTTTTGAGACATCGGTGAATGTGGACTGTTTTTAGAGGGAGCTGCTGTCCATCCTTCCTTGAATGGATAATTATTCTATATAAACTCCTTGGGATAAGGCACCCTGCATTTAAGATGTATTAAAAGTATTGTAGTGCCAGCTATTGTTAAGCTCACATCGGCTGTATCGGCTTTGTAGACGGGTTTCACCTTGCATACCTTTCATTTCTAAAAAATACACCATATGTCAAATTGGTGGTCTTTTATCCTATGTCTGAATGGGATATACGTCTTTTCTTATTCAAATATATGGATTAATAACTTGTATAATTAAAATGAGCTCAAATTAGAAGCCTCATCAGAGCAACATTTTTATTTAATTGATGACAGGGTAGAAAGTTACAGAAATGTCAAAAAATTGGTATCGACATCAACCGATTATGATTATGATTATTATTATTATTATTATTTTTATTTCTTGGCAGACGCCCTTATCCAGGGCGACTTACAACATAAGTGCAAAAATACAGTGAAGTACAAGGCATCAATCATTACAAATTCAATTTAGCTAAAACAGCAATTCAGAATAATACATTTTACAAATTACAATTTACAATTTACACAAGTACAGTAAGAGACTTCCTACATCCTGGACGGTGAAAGCTAAGTGCTGTCAAGATGTAGGGTCACAGACAAGGGCTACGGGAAAGGGAGCAAGGAGGAAAACAATCAAAAACGCGAGAAGCATAATAAAACTGTGAAGTGCTATCTAGCAGGGATAGAGGACTAATATTACAATTACTGTCGGAAAAGTGTCTTGAGTAAGCGCCGGAATGAGTTCAAGGACTCTGCTGTTTTGACTTCAGTGGGCAGGTTGTTCTACCATTTAGGGGCCAAGGATGAGAAGGAGCAGCTCTGGAGGAAGGAGAGCGGAGAGGAGGCAGAGTTAGTCTTCTGGCACTGGAGGAACGCAGTGGTCTGGAGGGCATGTATGGAGAGACGAGTGTCTGAAGGTAACTTGGTGCAGTGTGGTCGAGACAGCGGTAGGTGAGGGTCAATGTCTTGAACTGAATGCGTGCCGCTATCGGGGACCAGTGGAGGGAGCGGAGCAGTGGAGTAGCGTGTGCGAATTGTGGCAGAGAGAATACCAGACGAGCTGCAGAGTTCTGGATGAGCTGGAGTGGGCGGGTAGTAGATGCAGGCAGGCCGGCCAGGAGGGAGTTGCAATAGTCCAGGTGGGAGAGGACCAGTGACTGGACGAGTAGCTGAGTTGAGTAGTCTGTGAGGAAGGGACAGATCCGGCGTATGTTGCTCAGGAAGAATCTACAGGTGCGCGTCAGCGTGGTGATGTGCTGGGTGTAGGAGAGTGCAGGATCGAGGGTGACTCCTAGATTTTTTGAAGAAGAAGAGTGTGGTGGATTCCAAGGGGATTGAGATGGGGAGGTCAGCAGAAGGTGAGGAAGAGTGGGGGAAAAAGAGGAGATCCGATTTGGAGAGGTTGAGCTTTAGGTGGTGCGAGTGCATCCAGGCGGAAATAGCAGACAAGCAGGAAGAGATGCGAGAGGGGATGAGAGGGTCAGAAGAGGGAAAAGACAGGTAGATGTTAGATGTTATATGAACATTGGCTATCGGTGTCGGGCAATACTTTTCTTATCGGTACATCCCTAATATTTTTAATAACATTGGATTTATTTATCTTAAAATTGTATATTTTTTGTCACCTGCTAGTATGCCTTAATTTTTGACGAAGTTACTTATTTTATAGAGGGTAATGTTAATAGCTGCACCCTGAAACAAAATTGCAAATGGAATGCCATCTCTTGTGCGCTATTGCCACAGAGAGAAATCTATTATTTAAAATTTGTGATTGGTATATTTTAGTCTTTTCACCTTCCCTCTCTTCCTCTCTCTCCTTCCCCCTCCCTCCCTCCCTCCAGAACAATGAAGACTAGATTAAGGAAGACAGAGTGGAGGATGGTGACAAACCGTTGTATCCCAGGGCACCAATTTCAAAGGGACAGAGTTTATTGTTGCTCATGACATATGTGCTAAGACACCATCTAACAGGCCAGGCACTGACCTATCTACTTCAAATGTTTAACATATTTTTTCCAGGCTTAGTACCAACTATGCAGTATTTATTTAAGAAGGCATTTGGAAGTACATCTAAATATGAGGTTCACTTCTATTGTAATTGTTGCACAAAATACTAGGGCATGACTGCGAGCTGTCCTTTGCAATGTGACATGTGTAACACAGTCTTTGATGCTGATTCAAACCTAAAGTGTGGTTGTTTTTTTCTTGTGCTCCCATTGTCTGGTCAGATTAAGCAGCTTCTTCAGGAACATGATTTTAGTCTGTCTAGAAAACCTAACGGTGATGATTTGTCAGACATACAATGTGGAGAAGAATACAGGAAGCTGTATGATAATCAAATTCTGGGAAAAGATGACATGACTCTATTATGGAATTGTGATGGAGTACCAGTTTTTAAGAGCTCCAAATGTCAAATTTGGCCTATACAGTGCCAGGTTATTGAGTTAAAACCAGAACAGCGAAAGCAACACATTTTGATGTCAGCCTTATGGTTTGGGCCAAATAAACCCAATATGATGACACTTCTAACACCATTCACAAATGAAGCCTTACACTTAGAAACAACCGGTATTGACTGGAAAGATAGACAAGGGAACACCCATGTCTCCAAAGTGTTTGTGCTTGTGTGTAGCTCAGACTCAGTTGCCTGTCCAATGCTGTGGAACACAAAGCAGTTTTTATGGGTGTGATTTTTGTTACCATTGGTAAATTTACCAGGTGGTAAATTATATCCGTACAGAATACCAGAACCTGCCCTTTGAAATTAAAAAGACCATTATTGTCATGCAGTGTTAGCTTTACCTGAGCAGCCAGTATACGGTTTCAAAGGGCCATCTCTTTTAATGAAACTTGTCCACTTCCAGATGATAAATGGATTTGTTCCAGAATATCAGCATAGTGTGTGCCTCGGAGTACATTGTCCAGTACATTGGCATTCAGATGTCAGAGATTGATTCAAGACTAGTTAACATAAAACCACCTGTTGAAGTAACTAGAGTGCCCAGGTCACTATGTGAGCGAAAGTTCTGGAAGGCTTCAGAATGAAGAGCCTTTCTGCTGTTTTATGCGTTGCCCATGCTGAAAGGTGTTCTTCCTAACAAGTTTTGTAACCATCTTTTTCTTCTAGTGTTTGGAATATACACTTTACTGCAGGACACTGTCAAAATTTCCAAAATTAATGTGACCGGACTAGCGCTCAAACTAGTGTTTGTCATAGAATTTCAAAGACTGTATGGAAAGCAGCATATGACTTTCAACATTCACCTGCTCACACACATTCCACATAGTGTAAATCATTGGGGGCCATTATGGGCAACTTCAACATTTGCATTTGAATCTAATAATGGCCAGCTACTCAAATACTTTCATGGAACTCAGTATGTCCCTAAACAAATAGTTACAACATTTATGTTATGGAGGGAATTGCCTGAAAAGGCCAAAAATGTCATGGCTGGAGCGAGTGAGAAGGTTCAATCTTTTTATGATGAACTTTATTTTAACAACCGTAAAACTGAAAAGTGTGACTTAATAAATAACATAGTCAGAGGGTTTGGTCATCCACCATTACAAAAGGACATTTCAGTACCCACAGGCTTGTTATGGAGCAACTGTTTGGGAACCTAAGTTATTGTTTTTGGTCCTACAGTCGCTTTTTGGTCAAAGGAGTTCTGTTTCACACTCAAAAATATGACCGAATTAAGAAACGAAACAACAGTGTGGTATTACTGATGGATGGTACGATTGGCTTGATCATTGATTTAGTCGTTTTCAAGCATATGTGCTTACATGAAAACCCTGTAATCTGTGGTTGTATGAAGCGCTGCTGTGTGATAGTTGAGGAACTTCTGACATCTAGCAGGCCACTATGTCAAGATGTACAAGTAAACATAAAGAGTAGCTTCACACACGAAGTGAGAAAGAAAGGAAACATTTTTACAGTCTGCCCTGATGTGATCAAAATGAAATGTGTGTCTGTCAGTGTATATGGAAAAACCTACATCATCCCACTGCCAAATTCATATAAACGGGATTAGAGGTCCATTCAGCAGTTTTGTCTGTTCTGTTGAATTTGTATATGTTTTAAAATATAATCATTTCCTGTCTGTCTGGGGCTTTCAGTCATATTACTTTCAACAAAATGTGGAGCAATAAAAAATATAATTAATTAAATGTTTCATCTGACTTTTCTCTGTGTTCCATACACATAATACATAATACATAATACATACAGTAAGTGCTGTAGCTGAATCGATTTATAGACAATTCCATTAATGCAATTGATAACTCTTTAATAGTAGTACGGCACAATAATGTTTTGGCAGTAATAAAGGTTACAGCTTCAGTATGCAGTGCATAATAAAATTTCCTTGACATGAATACTCAGTATAGATGAATCTAAAAATTGTAACTTCTACTGTACAAGAATTGTGACTGTTTTGGCTGTTTAATGGAAGTAACATCCTGCTCCAGTATAAATGTATACTATTTTTTCTATTTGGTAGTATACTAAAAGTGTACTATCCGATATATGTATACTTACACTCACCTAAAGGATTATTAGGAACACCTGTTCAATTTCTCATTAATGCAATTATCTAACCAACCAATCACATGGCAGTTGCTTCAATGCATTTAGGGGTGTGGTCCTGGTCAAGACAATCTCCTGAACTCCAAACTGAATGTCTGAATGGGAAAGAAAGGTGATTTAAGCAATTTTGAGCGTGGCATGATTGTTGGTGCCAGACGGGCCGGTCTGAGTATTTCACAATCTGCTCAGTTACTGGGATTTTCACGCACAACCATTTCTAGGGTTTACAAAGAATGGTGTGAAAAGGGAAAAACATCCAGTATGCGGCAGTCCTGTGGGCGAAAATGCCTTGTTGATGCTAGAGGTCAGAGGAGAATGGGCCGACTGATTCAAGCTGATAGAAGAGCAACTTTGACTGAAATAACCACTCGTTACAACCGAGGTATGCAGCAAAGCATTTGTGAAGCCACAACAGCAGAAGACCCCACCGGGTACCACTCATCTCCACTACAAATAGGAAAAAGAGGCTACAATTTGCACAAGCTCACCAAAATTGGACAGTTGAAGACTAGAAAAATGTTGCCTGGTCTGATGAGTCTCGATTTCTGTTGAGACATTCAGATGGTAGAGTCAGAATTTGGCGTAAACAGAATGAGAACATGGATCCATCATGCCTTGTTACCACTGTGCAGGCTGGTGGTGGTGGTGTAATGGTGTGGGGGATGTTTTCTTGGCACACTTTAGGCCCCTTAGTGCCAATTGGGCATCGTTTAAATGCCACGGCCTACCTGAGCATTGTTTCTGACCATGTCCATCCCTTTATGACCACCATGTACCCATCCTCTGATGGCTACTTCCAGCAGGATAATGCACCATGTCACAAAGGTCGAATCATTTCAAATTGGTTTCTTGAACATGACAATGAGTTCACTGTACTAAACTGGCCCCCACAGTCACCAGATCTCAACCCAATAGAGCATCTTTGGGATGTGGTGGAACGGGAGCTTCGTGCCCTGGATGTGCATCCCACAAATCTCCATCAACTGCAAGATGCTATCCTATCAATATGGGCCAACATTTCTAAAGAATGCTTTCAGCACCTTGTTGAATCAATGCCACGTAGAATTAAGGCAGTTCTGAAGGCGAAAGGGGGTCAAACACAGTATTAGTATGGTGTTCCTAATAATCGTTTAGGTGAGTGTATAGTATACTTCAATAAACTTATTTTTCGTAAGGGTATGCTTGTACTATTGTCATGATTTTTTAAAGGCTGGGCTAGTGTTAGGGATTGATTTTTCCCCATCAGCTCCGACTCCTAATAAGGTTTAAGTTTCACTTATACTGGTTTAAATAGATGAGTGATGAGTTTAAGATTGGGTGGTGTTTAATTAGTGAATTTATTTTTTTGTCTAGTTTTGGGGTGTTTTGTTCCTCTGAGTTTTGCTAGATTGAAGGTGAGTGTTTCATATATTAAAGTTTAACTTAAATTGCATTATTTTCAGATTGGACATTGCTTCAATCCTAATGCATGGGATACTATTTTGTGTTTATTTTTATTCTTAGGGCTGGGGTTGCATTTCTACTAGGTATCTTAAAATGGGATTAGTTTGAGATTGGAGTTTGTGCTATACTTGGGGGTTCTATTGCTCTGATTATTTATTGAGTTAGGCTTAGATATTCTTTTTTTTCATTCACTTCTAATATATATGACTGGAATTGGTAGCTAAATATATATTTTTTAGTGATGTTGTAATCCTTAGTAATGCAATACATTATTGACTGGTTTCACAGACCTTTATTAGCACTAGGCTGGGCCTACTCCACCTAAAATGAAATGGGTAGTCCATGACTAGTCCTAACCAGCCCTGCATGTTGAAAAGATCATACAAGTCCCCTTGGACACTGTCATTAGTTATATAAATAAATAGTTAATAATAATATATAAAGTTTGAAGAATGATAATTTATGATGTTTTGTGCTTTGTAATTGATATTTAGGGCTTAACTTAACAAAAGAATATTCCTACTACATTATAAAAGCATGATCTGTGACAGCTTTGGTATCATTTTTAGCACATTAGTAAATAGCTGAGTTTCAGAGATTTCAGTTTTGCTGTCCTGTGAAAGTTCTTCTTGTGAACACTAGAGATCACTCTTACACCATGGCTTTGCATTATTATAAATCTTTTTCTCTTGATCAGCCTGGATAGAATCCAAAATGGCTGATTAATGTAGACCAGTTTAGACAACAGAGAGCCCCCCTACATTGCACTAAGCCCCTTTTACTTGGGGCAATTTCAGGGTACTCATAGGTTGGTGCTTGATGTGGTTCAGGGGAATCCCCCAGTTATATGAAAAGCTGTAATAAAATCCTGCACTGACTTCCCCCTAGAGGGCTTTCATCTGAACATCAGCACCAGCATAATTTTTTATTTCTGACAAGATAAATGTGGGTTTGCATCTATTAATTATTTTGTTTTGTTGTAGGGAATTTCCACATCTAATATCTGTGGTATAGACCTTACAAACTCTACTCACTGTTAAAATACAGTTGATTGTAAAGTGCTATCAATATATCTATATTGTCACTGTATTGCTTGCAATATTACTTTCATGACTTGAAAAGTAATACATCTGCAGATATTTATATTTTGCCTTTGGTAATTTGAATGATTTTGAGAAATGTTACAATGATTAAGCAAATAAGTAATATAAACCACTTACTTTACACTATTGATGGCATTGCAAGCAATTTTGCTTAATAGTTATACTTGGTAATATCCTAAAAGCTTCTGATCCTTCCTTTTTAATAGCCTTTCATGTACAGATTTTAAAACATGCACAGGTAGCAGGAATAATGCAAACATCGAAGCTGAGTGTAGCCCTAGCTTTCCTAGGTAGTACAATTTGTTGTAGTGGATGGTGTTGATGTTGTGATGAGTGGCTTTCTACTGAAAGGACAGGACCCTATAGGAGCCTGTGAAGTGTCATGGGGCCCAGGACACAGTGTCTGTCATTCATTGACACACAGCTTTTCCCGCCATGAAAATGATTCTCCTGCACCAACCTCCCCTCATATCTGTATATCATTCATAATCTAAGTGTGCTAGGACTGTACAAGGCTTATCCTATGGTGTGTTTCAGCAAAAGTGAAGAGAAACCTTATCTTTTGTGTGCCCCCCCAACGTCCCAGTAAAGCAATTAGAGAGACACTCATAAATGGTTGGTTTAGTTTACTTGCACAGCTGAAGAGGATGATCCTACTAAGATAGGGTTTAATCTTGCATAAACTTCTTAGACTTCTATTATTTTGGGCATGATTATGTTAGAGCATGAGCATGATATTTGATTTTGTTCAAGGCTTAATAAATCAGTAATGCTGACACAGATGCAATGATATCGGTTTGGATGGGGATTTTCTGTCAGGGCCCTTGTTCTTTTTCCTTTTTTCCTCGGAGTTCCTCACAGTGTGAATATTAGCCCAGCACACACTGAGGGACAGGGGCCTTCGCTCTGAGTCCCTTTTTTTTGTTCTATAAGCAAAGTGTTAATTCAAGATGACATTTCTTGGCTTTTATGATATCAACCACTAAACCCTATCTATGTGGGTGGGCAGCTACGCTGAAAGTGTCTCATCCCATTGAGGATGTGTCCTCTGTGGCTGCACTTGTTTCAAGGCTGAATGTTTGTTATTTAAATAAACAAACTGGTAACTCTCAGAGGCCAGCCGTGAATAGGCCTGCAGTTTTTAATAAAGCAGGGGCAGTCAGTGCTGCCCACCCACTAAGCACTAACCTTGAGCTAATCATTGAGCAAATGTTCACAGTGAATCCCAGGCTGCCATCTGCACTCACTTTTGCAATCAGGCATGTCTGCTGGCTGACAGCATCCTGCTCGCTGGG
>NW_027102880.1:0-29057 GCF_036373705.1 Amia ocellicauda
ATCTTAAAGCACTTTAAAAACCTGGGGTTACACTCAGTGGCTTCTAAACTGCAGTCCCACTTTAAAACTGTACAGGAGGCTGAGCTGAACATTGCCATCACTGGAGAGTCTGGCTCTGGGAAGTCCACCTTTATCAACACTATCAGAGGGCTGAAGCAGAACGATAAAGGTGCTGCAAAGGCAGGTGTTTTTGACTCAACCCAGGTACCCACTGCATACCCCTATCCTAAGCACCCCAATGTAAAACTCTGGGATCTCCCAGGAATTGGAACAAAGAATTATGAAGCACAGGAGTATCTCACACGGCTTGACTTTAAGACATATGATTTCTTCATCATCATCACGTCTTTGCGCTTCACCACCAATCACACCATGCTGGCCCAGGAGATCCACAAGATGGGGAGAAAGTTTTACTTTGTCCGATCCAAGATTGACCAAGATATACGAAATGAAAGAGAGGATAAGGAGCCATCCAACTTCAATGAAATTGAGTTTCTGAAAAGAATGAGAATTGACTGCGATACTCACTTGAAAGATGTGATGAAGTCATGCAGAGTGTTTCTGATCATGGGGAAGGACATGAGTCTGTACGACTTCCCCAAACTGCTCGACACCTTCAGGGACGATCTTCCAAAGCACAAGAAGCACATTTTCATGATGGCCTTGCCAAACATCTCCTTTCAAATGTGTAAGAAGAAGCAAAAGGAACTGAGGAAACGCATGTGGAAGGTGTCTCTGCTATCTGCTGCAGTTTCTGCAGTGCCCATCCCAGGTCTGACAGTGGTGTGTAACACTGCAAGCCTGGTTAGTGAGCTTGAGACATACTACACGACCTTTGACCTGGATGATGAGTCTCTCCAGAGGATGACTGATGAAGTGGGGAAGTCAGTGGAGGACCTGAAAGCTGTGATTAAATCCCCCCTGAAAGATGGGATCAATTTTGATGCAGTCATGGAACTCATGAAGAAGGCCTCAGGGAAGAGGTCCATTAACACTGCTATTGCTCTGAGTGTCTTCCCCATTGTGGGATCAGTTCCAGCCGGAGTCATCTCCTATAGAGCCGCCTACTGCATGTTGATGAGCTCCTTAAAACAACTCGCAATTGATGCTCACAATGTGCTGCTGAAGGTATTTGAAAGGGAATAACAGTGAGATGAGAAGTCATACAGAATAGATTAAAAACTTCTAAAAAGTACCTAATCTGTAGTATGATCATACAACAGGAATGGCATCTATGTAAATGGTTTAGTGATACTCAGCATCTTGTACAAGCCACAGTCTATGTCTACATGTTTTTAAGAAATAAAAATAATTATTTTTGTCAAAATGACTTTGGGCCAAACTGATGTGTTAACAGACATGGCACATTAAGCTTAGAATAAAATCTGTAACCTACTGACTGAATGAGCGGACTGGCTTTATTCATGTGCATGTTTCAATGGGTAGACAAAAATATTTAGCTACAAATTGGAATTTGTAAAAAAAAAAAAAGTATTCAACAGAGTTTGGATTTGCAAAAAATGTGCGAAGTTCGAAGTCAATGAATGCTGATTCGACCTTTGTCACAACCCTAACATGTATATATTTAGTTTTGTTTTGCATTGAAGGTAAGTATGATCTTATTGTTTATTCAATTATTTTAATACAGTGAATCTGTAGAGCTGTGGTATTACTGCATAATTGCAAAACCCCTAAAAGTAAGCTGTTGGGTGAGAGACTGGGCAAACTGCCTAAGCAGTTTTTGACTTCTCATCAATTAGGTTTTCCTGCAAGGTTTTATACAATATTTGCTGCAGTGTTGCTTAAACAACAAAGTGTTCCACATTGTTAGAGCTGTCTGCAGGATGTTATGTGGTGTGAAGTGCTGCTTTGTAAGAAGGTTAATGGTAGCAGAGCTGAACTGAGACACTGCCCTGTTAGGAAATCTCTGTAGTTCACAGATAAAGAAACGTTTTAACTCGTCATGTTTTTCAGACCTGGCAGCTTTAAACAGTACAGTATCACAGTAATTAAATAATGCAGGAATTACACCAATGTCTAAATCTGAAGGGAAAAATGTGTGGGAATTTGAAAACCTTTTCTGTTTAATTTCAACACATTGATAAAGATTTGAACTGGGTGCCCTTGTGTTGGGTCTGGGTTTGCAGCCATTTTCATTCAATATTCACCATATTCTCAGATAATGCTTCTGTTTCCAAATGAGGAAATAAGTAAGTATGGAAGTGTCACATTAAACATTCAGGGTGCCAATTAAAGTAAATAGAAGTCATTCAAATGTTTTTGTTGTACCACTGGGTGTTTGCTCTAATCTTTTAAAAGGGGCTTGTAAATTGAACATCATGTTAAAGTCTGACTGAGGGCAATGCTTTATATATAATCCATGTTAAACCTTTATTATACACAGTGGCGGATGGTGCAAACATTTTTTTGGGGGGTGCACACAAACTGAAAATCACACCGTTAGTAATGCGAATGTAATTGTTAAATAGGTGATATAACAATGTATCATCACTGCTTTGCTAAAAATTGGAAATTCAACTGTTAAATCATGCAGTAAGGTACCACGAATCAGTGAATTTGAGTTTAATGTGGGTTTATTATCAGTAATAAGGTAATCACTCAAAAAACTAATCACAAAAAAACCAACAAAAAAAACACAAATATTGCCTAAACAATGGCCAGTAGCATTACTTAAAAATACATTTTGCCCTCTTTCTGGCTTGCAAATTTCTCAATGACTTTCTGGTTAAAGTCAGTCAGCTCAGTCAGTCACCAGCCTCTTTTCCATTGACAGCATGGCCAATGCATTCAGCCTCTCCTGGGTCATGCTGGTCTCAGAAAAGTCAATTATTTTCAAGGTTGAGAAGCACCTCTTAGCTTCTGCTGTGGTCATGGGTGTGGTGATGAGGATCTTTAGGAGAGTGACAGTCTCTGAAAAGACTTCTTCAAGATTGTTCTTCTTAAACAGCTGGAGTAGGTCCACAGCACCACGACAGACTCTGAACTCTTCCTTGCAGTAGATGAGACTAAGCTCTGTCTCCAGCTTACTTACATTGAGCACTGGATAGGCCTTCAAAATGTTGCTCAAAACGGTCCCCTTGCAGCAGGGTGGCACTAACAAGGTGGTTTGTGAAGGAGAACCATTCCATGGTGTGGCCCAGTATGGTATCACAGACCTACAGAGTGAAGGATAAAAACAAATATTATGTAGTGATGACAAAATGTAAATTTCACCTGCAACATTTAAAATTACCAGTTATTACCAGCTAACTCTGAGGGCATTTGTAGAGCCTTTGCTGCCACCTTCAAGACAAAATGTGTGTTTTTTTTGTTTTTTTTCTCCCATTGATCATGCAAACACGGTATAGTAAACAACTATCTAATGCTAAATTCAAATGTTGGAGCAGATTAAAAATAAAAATACCATACTCCAGTGTAACATGGACTGCAATAAAAACTCACCTGTGCTGCAAGCCTTTCAGGGACCTCTGAACTGAGTGACCGATGCCTCTGGTCAACCATTGAATGCAGAGAATTTCTGCAAAAGAGAATTTGGAATAATAATAATAATAATAATAATAACAACAACAAATAGCAAAATAAGGAATACAGCTGCTACCTGATCCTTTGTATGTCCTGCTGGAACAGCAGGATGCTTCCCCTGATATGGGCCACATCTATGTCCTTCTTCTGGAGTTTGGCATTGAGGAGGTCCACATGCGGCATGATATGGTGGAAAATTTGCAGAAAGAACTTAAAATCCTGATCCTCCAACAGCATGGCAAAGGCCCCTGCCTCTCTTACGGTAACAGGGTCAAAGTCACCTGAGTCTCGTATGCTTTCAAAACAGCAGATGAGGTCCTCTCTGTGCTCAAACACGGTATGGATGGCACGGCTGTGAAAGTTCCATCAAACATTGCTTGATGTTGGTAGTCTATGGGCCACTACTTCATCAAGAATGCATGTGCGCTGGCAAATCCACCAAGGTCAGAAAAAAAAATTCTCACTTTGGGTATGTGAGAAGTGGCCTGTTGCATTATCAGATTGAGCTGATGTGCATAGCAGTGGATGTAGTGGGCATTTGGGTACACATCTTGTATCTTCCTTTGAACACCTGCAGTGGCACCCCTCATCACACTGGCTCCATCATATACTTGGCAGATGAGCTTACTCTTCTGTACCTCAGGAAGGATGGCAGCAAGACACTATTTTAGTGCTGTAGTGATGGAATCAGCTGGAGCTGACTGCAGAGGGATAAACTCAAAAAAACTCTACTGCACATTGCATTGTGCATCAATGTTTCGCAGCACAAGCACAAATTGGCACTTTGTGGCAATATCCGTGGTCTCATCTGCCTGGATTGAGAGAAAATTGCTGCTTTGTGCTTTGTTGATTATGTGTTCCCTCACAACAGACAACATACAGTCCAATAGCTCGTTCTGCACAGTTCTTGAAATTCCTTTGAACACAGTAGCAGTCTCAATGTGCTCTTTCAACACTCCATCAAGGGAAGCAACAAAATCCACCAAGCCACGGAATATCCCGGATTATCAGAAATCTCACTCTCATTGTGGCCACGCAAAGCCAGCTCAAAGGCGCCACAACATTTCACACAATCTATTATACTAGACAGTATTTGTCGATTTTTTTGTCACCTCTTCATTGTTTCTTCTAATGCCAATCCCGTAGCCTTCATCTAGTTGTTCAGTAATGCTAAGCTTTCCAAAAAACGGTAGCCTCATAGCATTGTCTAGATGACTTTCATGCCCTTCGCATTTTTCTGAAAGATGTTTTAAATCTCGTACCCCCATCATTGTCCACAATGTTTTGGTGCCAGGACATTGAAGCAAACACGGAAAACAATACAATGCATGACTTACTTCACATCCAGCGAGCCAACTCTGTTTCCCATAGCAAGTTGAGCTTTTCTTCTCTTCATTTGAATGCATTCTGAAAGGTTGTTGTTGTAAAGATAAAACAGAATTTTCTTTCATTTTGAAGAAATGTTGCGCTTACTTCTACTTGTTGTTAGCTAATTCTCTTGCAGTTCTGGTCAAGGACAACTGATATGGAGCTGAGCTGGAAAGAGAGTCGTTGAGAATGGTCCAATCACGTGAGGTCAAAAAATATTAAAACAATATTGATTCGCTAACAACAAAAGTGGGAGTGTCCAGGGTGCAATGAGCTGTGCCCCAAGAAAAATCTGATGCCAGCCAATTAGAGCGCAGCCTCAAGTCACCTGTTTTCCAAAAGTTTAAGGACCTAAATAGACACTCATTTGGCCAGCACCCCGCAACACAGAAGTGAACGAAATACAATGTTGTTTTTCTTATTTTTTATTTCTTATTTTTTAATAAATGCTAACATGACTACCAGGCAAATTGTACAACTTTTATTTCATAATTATTTTGCAATATATATTTAACTTATGTTTAACATGTTTAAGTAGCCTCTGGATAACTTGGGGGGGCAGCACCCCAGCGCCCCATATTGACTAGCCGCCACAGATTATACATTACTTATGGGTTTAATCAGTCCCTTTAGGCTTGATGCCACAGGTTGTAACTAAATGTCTGGGTCTGAATGGGAAATCAAACCATTTGAACTAACAGAATTGCTCTGTATGCTGCATTTCAGGCCGACATGCTATTAATTTGTAGGTATTTATTTAATCATAATAAAGGAAGTTATATGTGAGTTTCCAAATTACTGGGTGTAAGTAAGCTGTGACACGGACTACGCCATCCCAAGTTAAGGAGCTGGGGGACTCCCCACACCCTCACCCTCACAAATCGCTAGATCTCGGCACACCAACACAGGCAACAGTATATAGTTCAACGGTTTATTGTACAGTATTACAGACAGAAGATATAATAATAGAGCACAGGACAGGGCACGAAGTCTGTAACACACCAACACATATGCAGTAATTGGGAAAATCACAGTATTTGAATACATTTCCAATAAAATACTGTAGAGACCTAACCTTTTAATGGTCGCTGATGAAATAAAAAACAAAGAAGCAGAAGTCTTCCAAAACAAAACCGTTGTTTATTGATCTTTTCGCAGAGGTACATCTACTTTCCCCCTATCTGCTCTAGGATGCTCATAAACCCCACACCAATCTGTCTTTCTCATTAGCTCCCACTCAACTCAGCCTCCAAGTGTGTCACCACACCCTTATATATCACTCAATCTGGTAACTCCTTCCCGTCCAATCACCGCTCTCCGGCTGTACAGGCTGAGACAGGGGAGCCACACAGACACAGAGTTTCTCTGTTTGGAGCAATACTTGTAAGGAGATGGAGGAAGACTATAAAGTGCACAGGTAACAGGTTCTTCTGCTGTTATTCTATTATAATCTATTTGCAGGGGAGCATTGCATTAAACATCCAGGGAAGCCACAACAAGTGTTGAGCAAAGGTTACTGTAACTATCAAATAAATGCTTTCTGTGCAAGACACACTATTACTTGATTGTCCTTTCTTCCAATCACAGAGAAAAAATAACCTGTTGTTCTCACTGTGCCAATACCGGGAAAATTGCTGTAGGGAACTCCGTCCTATCCTGTAAATCGCCGACCCAACTGTTGGCTTAGACAGTACACTGTGTAGCCAGGTTCTGTGGGGTTTAATTGTTTCTGTAGATTACATAATGAAATGACTGAAACATATCTATTGGAATAAACAACAACACGTTTTGTCTCTTTCTTTCAAACTCTAAGGGTTGCTTGCAGCAAACTTGCAGAGTTAGTGCGGAGCACTGTACTAAGTTGTGTACTAAGGATTAAGTTTGTTGTTATTCTACCAAATGGGAAGTGAAGTCAGTGAAGAGGGCTGGGCACAGGTCCAGAATGACTCTATTCTCTGTCTATGGGGCCGGGCATCGTCTCAAATAGGACATTGAGTGGTTGTTTGCAGCATATACATTTTTGTTCAAGTTACAATTGCAGTTTCTGTACTTGTGCCTTGGCATTCAATAGTTGGTGGTGGTCACTAATGCGCTTTGGGGTATTGGATGGTTTATATTACATGTTGTATAAAAACGTGGTTAATGTGAGTGTATATTATTTATATGACCCATGCACTTTCAAAGTCAGAGCTTCAAAAATATAACAAATTAAACATTGCCAACTCAGTCGATTGTTTTCTACTCTGCCTCTTGCGATGCTCTGGACAAGTTCACGCTCATCATTCAAAGCATGAGCAAGAATTCAGGTTTTTATTTTATTGTTTTATATTTGGAAAAATAACTAACAAAGATGGCGGACCAACGATCAGCGATTAGGAGTGTGTCACTGAAACTCTACACAACAGGGTCACTCAAACTGCAGTCACTATTTCTCTGCCAAAAAATGAAGACAACTTTAGTGTGATTGCAGACCTTATTGGGGGTAAGTAATTTCCAATGCATGCTTAAATTAGCTTTAGAAAACAGAAAACACTAACATAACGCAGAGGTCATTAACCTATTCACTTTGGTATTTCGAGAAAGTATTTTTTATATAATATTGTTTTATTGTTGAGGCACTGCCAAAAGTAATTTCTTACTACAATATTTTGTTTCTTCTGTGAAGAAGAATGCTTTCAAAAATAGACACGTTAATAGATTATATATATCAATTAACTAAATGCAAAGTCAGTGAACAGAAGAAAAGTCTACATCAAATCCATATTTGGTGTGACCACCCTTTGCCTTCAAAACAGCATCAATTCTTCTAGGTACACTTGCACACAGTCAGGGATTTTGTAGGCATGTAGTCAGGTGTATGATTAAACAATTATACCAAACAGGTGCTAATGATCAATTCAACATGTAGGTTGAAACACAATCATTAACTGAAACAGAAACAGCCGTGTAGGAGGAATAAACACTGGGTGAGGAACAGCTAAACTCAGCTAACAAGGTGAGGTTGCTGATGACAGTTTACTGTCAAAAGTCATACACCATGGCAAGACTGAGCTCAGCAACAAGACACAAGGTAGTTATACTTCATCAGCAAGGTCTCTCCCAGGCAGACATTTCAAGGCAGACAGGGGTTTCCAGATGTGCTGTCCAAGCTCTTTTGAAGAAGCACAAAGAAATGGGAAACGTTGAGGACTGTAGACACAGTGGTTGGCCAAGGAAAGTTACTGCAGCAGATGAAAGACACATCATGCTTACTTCCCTTCACAATCAGAAGATGTCCAGCAGTGCCATCAGCTCAGAATTGGCAGAAAACAGTGGGACCCTGGTACACCATCTACTGTCTGGAGAAGTCTGGTCAGAAGTGGCCTTCATGGAAGACTTGCAGCCAAAAACCCATACCTCTGACATGGCAACAAGGCCAAGCGACTGAACTATACACAAAAACACAGGAACTGGGGTGCAGAAAAATGGCAGTAAGTGCTCTGGACTGATGAGTCAAAATTTGAAATATTTAGCTGTAGCAGAAGGCAGTTTGTTCGCTAAAGGGCTGGAGAGTGGTACACAAATGAATGTCTGCAGATGCATGGTAGAGGTTCCTTGCAAGTTTGGGGCTGCATTTCTGCAAATGGAGTTGGGGATTTGGTCAGAATTAATGGTCTGCTCAATGCTGAGAAGTACAGGCAGATACTTATTGTCATGTTTCCCAAGCCCTGACCCTCTATCCCCACTAGAGGCCACCACTGTTCCCCTGTCTTTTCTTTCTCTTCTCACTGCTTTCATCTGTCAATCATCCCTTTAACATTCTTCTACCCCATGTGCACTCTTGTTCTCTCCCTCTGTTCCCATCGGCCCTGCACCTCCAATCCTGGTTTCTGACTCGGGGCGAAGTGTTGTCAGTCCCACCTGTTTCACTAAGCCTTGCTCCTTGTGCTCCTTCCCCGAACTGCCTTCTGGATCCTGACCTTTGCCTGTGACCTCGACCATGTCTTTGCCTTGCCCTTATCAGCCACCTCAAGTACTGCACTTGGGTCCCCTAGTTCCCGTGCCCTGCGGTCCCTGAGACCGTGACACTTATCCATCATGCAATACTATCAGGGAGGCATCTGATTGGCCCCAAATTTATTCTGCAGCATGATAACAACCCCAAACATACAGTGACAGTCATTAAGAACTATCTTCAGCATAAAGAAGAACAAGGAGTCCTGGAAGTGATGGTATGGCCCCCACAGAGCCCTGATCTCAACATCATCCAGTCTGTCTGGGATTACATGAAGAGAGAGAAGCTGCCTAAATCTACAGAAGGATGTTTGGGCCAACCTACCTTCCAAGTTCCTTCAAAAAGTGCAAGTGTACCTAGAAGAATTGATGCTGTTTTGAAGGCATTATGGATTTGATGTCGATTTTTCTTCTGTTCACTCACTTTGCATTTAGTTAATTTATAAATATAATTTATTAGCATGTCTATTTCGGAAAGCATTCTTAATTTACAGCATTTTTTCACACCTACCTAAAACTTTTGCACAGTACTGTACCCCCTTGCTTGCATTACCAGTACTTGTATTGTTTATTTTGATTTCCCCTGTGGCTCCTTTCCCTTAGCTCTTAATGCCTGCACTTACTAGCTTTTACTATCTTGGATCTAGGACTTGTATTGTTTACTGTAAATTCCTATACAAGAATGTAAATTGGAATTTGTAAATTACATTATGCTTTGAACTGTACTGTATTTTTGCACTTTGTATTGCTCTTATGATTTGTAAGTCGACCTGGATAAGGGTGTCTGCCAATAAATAAATAATACAGTGTTTCACAATTGCTAAGACACATTTCTTGAAACCACCCATTTTCTCAAAACTTTAAACACAAAACCAAATCTTCAAACTACATTCACAAAACGATAGGTTATTATCATAACCCCAGTTCCCTGAAAAAGAAAGACAGCCATTATCGAATGGGAAGAGCCTTCTGACCTGTCAATGAGTGAAAGTATATATCAAAGCTGCCCAATAGGGGCCCTGCTGGCAGGAGGAAAACCTGCCCCCGGCATCTGTGAAAAGTCTCCTCCTGACTGCACCTCCCTGCCATTTCTTCATCAGGAAGGTCGTCTGGCTGAGCAACCCCTGAAGAGTAATGGCTGTCTTTCTTTTTCAGGGAACCGGGGTTATGATAATAACCTATCGTTCCCTTTAAAATCGAAAGACAGCCATTACTGAATGGGAAGACTATACCAGAGCTGTCGCAAGGCCTGACACCTGACTAAGCCTAAACCCACAATGACAACTATAGCAGAGTCTCACAGTGCCTGAGGGCTAGCAGTTTGAAGTACCTGGAAGCCCAAGCTTGGGTGCAGCTGGTCCGCCACATTGAGGTGATAGAACCTTGTGAAGATCTGTTGACCGGACCAGGTTGCAGCATTGCACAGTTCTTGCATTGTGGCACCGTGAAAGAGAGTCCACGACGTGGCTTGTCCCCTTGTTCAGTACGCTGAAATGTGTTCAGGCATGGGAACTTTAGCAGTCTCATAGGTGAGCCGGATCGCATTCACCACCTAGTGCGCCAGTCGCTGTTTTGAAACCGCCCGCCCTCTGGTGGTGGAACCGTTCCAGACGGGGCAGAGTGTGTGTAGTCTGTGGTCCTCATCTGATTTGTGCGGAGGGGGATGGAAAGAATCCAGGACAATAGGTTGGTTTATATGGAATGCCGACTCAACCTTGGGCAGGAAGGCTGGGTTCGTCCTGAGAGTACAACAGTCCCTCTGCTTGAGTCCTGTCGAAGCGGAAGCTGCCACAGATCCGCGCTGATCATCTGTGCCAGCGTCGCAAACCACAATTGTCTCAGCCACCAGGGGGCGATCAGGAGAACTTGAGCTCCGTCCTGGCGAATCCTCTACAGTGTCAGTGGAAGAAGTGGCAGTGGAGGGGAAGGCATACAGCAGTTCCTGCGGCAATGGGTGAGCAAAGGCGTCCACGCCTAGCGGGCCGCCTCCCGTCTCCAGGGAGAACCACATTGGACAGTGGGTCATTGCTTGTGTAGCGAAGAGGTCGACCCGAGCTCGTCCCAGCCTCTTCCAGATCTGCTCCACCACCTGATGATTCAGTCTCCACTCTGAGCTGTCCGGACCTCCGCTGGAAAGAATGTCCACCACTGTATTGGACACGCCCATCAGGTGTATTGCCCGTATGGAGCGGAGATTGACTTGTGCCCACAGGAGAAGTCTGCATGCCACACGATATAGTTTGGGGGAGTGTAGGCCCCCCTGGTGGTTGATATAAGCCACCACTGACATGTTGTCTGTCCAAACCAGGACGTGTTTGTCTGCCAGACCGTGGCGAAAGGGGTGCAGCGCCAGTCGCACCGCTTGCAGCTCCTGTACGTTGATGTGTGCAGCTGACCAGAGACAATCCTTGGACTCCTGTCCCATTTCAGACAGCACCCCACCCTGTTCCGGAGGCGTCTGTGGTGATGACTTCCCGTCTGTGCGGGCATCCGAGGGGGGGAGCCGAGGTGCAGATTGTTCCAATTTCTCCACCAGGACAGTGCCTGCCAGCACGCCGCGGTCACTGTCACCAGGCATTTCACAAACGACTTGATTGATTGATTGATTTTTTGAGAGTCCACTGTTCACTGCCCATTTCATTACAAAGCATACTGGACAGATGTGAATTCATTGGTCAGGCTTTGATAAAATTCACTACTTTGAGTGAATGAGTGAGAGTCTAGCGCAAATTTGAAATCCTGAGGTGCCCTGCAGTGGATGCTGAAGTATATCCAGAGTGACCTCTCTAATCTGTGCAACTACTGTGCAACTACTGCTGTGTCAGCCTGTCATCTCTCTTCCTTTGAAAAAAATCAACAGGCTTATCCTTCAAGATTGCATGTTTCGTGGTTAAGTGCCGCCTCAGATGCACTACTTCATGCTCTCATTGATGAGAATCCCACAGCACTGTGGTCTCGGCTCTTTCTCCTTCCCAGTGTAAGTGAATTCCAAACTTACACAGATTTGATATAGATTTTTTTTTTTAATTACTAATTTTTGTGTGCACACAATAAAGTACAGGGTAGTCTGGCATACTGCCTGGGGGCGCTTCGCGAGAACCACTGTATTAAACTAAATCCCTTATTTTTGAAAGGAGATGTGTAGTTGGACTTGTTTTGGGCCTTGATGCTATTGTTTAAAGAGATAAGTGGCAATACAACTTTCCTGTGGCGCTTTATTAAAACAACAAAAGATAACAGTATGTTTCTGTCACAACTGCTAGTGTTGGTGTATCTTTGTAATTGTTTAGTGAGGTCATGCAATGTTTGGGGTGTAATGCAAAGTAATCTAACAGTACATTAACAAATTACTTTCCCCAGGGAGTAATAAGTATTTAGTTTTCATTTTCATATGAGTAAAGAGTACAATGTAATATATTACTTTTTGTGAGTAACGACCCCAACACTGGTCACCACAGGCCAATTCCATTGCCTGCAAGAGATTTTCCCTGGTATATGGGTTTTGGTCATAGACCTTCCACCGTCACTCAGAGAAAAACTATTCTATTGGGTTGAGGAAAGAGACTTCCAAAAAGGCATGTTGGCCAGTTATGATCCTGCCTCTCCTTCACCTCTTCACCAGATTGAACCCTGCTTCATCTACAAAAATGTATTCATGGGGCATTTCCATAGAATCCAGTTCAAACACTCTCTCTATATAAAAATAGATAAATAAGTAATTTAGCAAGTGATACAGAAAGACAGGCTTCTGAAATAGAGTATTTGTATGCACTCCTGATTTACATACACTACGATATAGTGCAGTTTACAGTAACAGTAGTCTAGTAGCATAGAATTGTACTGTAAGCATCAGCGCTGAAAGTGTCTGTTGTGTACACTTACTTGCACATACTGAAATTGTAGATCTTTGACCCTTTCTGATCTGCGCTCAAAGGGCACTCTGTACACTTGCTTCATGTCTCCTGTTGTGTTGGAGGACATGGTCAATGGTAGGTGGACACTGTTGATTCCTTCAAAGTTTACATTGTGTTCAACAACTCTTTCCTGTATTTCACGCAGTCGGATGGCATTGTTTTGAAGGACCATATCAACAATGAGAGCCTCTTGAGGCTGGAAGGACTGCTATGTTCTCCTAACAGCATGTGGTAGTCTTGCAATTCTACAAAAAGGGAAAATGCACAAATGTATACATTCTGTAAAAATAGTAATGGACATTACTTCTATACGTAAAATGTTGTATGGTAAGAAAGGTTCTCTTTTTTTCCCCAGTCCCCTTTCTATTGACAAAGTGATGTACAGAATCAAATGTAAACTTTCAATGACAAAATAAAAAATAATAATAACCTGTTTTTTTCTCTGAATGTCCTGATTATGGTGGCCACAGAGAATCTACTCAAATTGGGTTGTACTCTTTGTCCTGCTTCCCTCATTGTCATTCTATGAACAAGAACATGGTCAATCACAGTTGCCCGAATTTCATCTGAAATTACTGTTCTTGGTCTTGCTCTTCCTTGTCCTCATACTCTTTCTCCTCGTCCACCACCTGTTACATTTACCCATCCTCCTCTGCCTCTCAGATTGTTTCCATCCATTGTTGGTATCAACATGCAATGCACCTGTGCCACCTGTGCACTGGTTATATTCTGTACAATTGGTTTGATCACATCATTAGAAACAAGTGTGAACAATTTTGAATCATTGTGTGTAAACAATGAATGTCTTTTGCCACACGTTTACCATTTTGCAACACGAGTGCATCACAGTGTGAAATGTGTTTTAGTGAGTGAGAATGTGTTTAGAGTTTTGCAAAAAGAGTGATTGATTAGAGAAATGGGTTTAGGCCACTGAGCATTTGGTTCAGAGAATAGGGTTTAGTGTTTTAGCAATTCAGAAAAACTGTAAAAATAATAATAATAATAATAATAATAATAATAATAATAATTATATATATATATATATATAATTATATAAAATGCTTTTATGTTTGTGTGATCTGATGTATGCTATTAGTGTCTGCTATTAGTGTCTGAGGGTGGGATAATTAGTAATGTATTGAAATGGGTGGGAAGAGGAAGTGTTTTGATTAGTATTGGTCATATACAGTGGGGGAAAAAAGTATTTGATCCCCTGCTGATTTTGTACGTTTGCCCACTGACAAAGAAATGATCAGTCTATAATTTTAATGGTAGGTGTATTTTAACAGACAGAATAACAACAAAAAAACCTGGTGGCCAACTACAAGAAACGTCTGACCTCTGTGATTGCCAACAAGGGTTTTGCCACCAAGTACTAAGTCGAAGGGGTCAAATACTTATTTCCCTCATTAACATGCAAATCAATTTATAACTTTTTTGAAATGCGTTTTTCTGGATTTTTTTGCTGTTATTCTGTCTCTCACTGTTAAAATACACCTACCATTAAAATTATAGACTGATCATTTCTTTGTCAGTGGGCAAACGTACAAAATCAGCAGGGGATCAAATACTTTTTTCCCCCACTGTATCACTATATGATCACTGTCACAGTCTCACCTGCTTATTCCTTCAGCTCACCACCAGAGGTCTCTCTCTCCCGAGTATTAATCCCTGTGCTTCTTTCTCTCAGTTCCCAGATCACTCAGTCACATTACATTCCTTTTATTCACATGCACTTGTTCTGTCTTTCCCCTCTCCCCATTGGTCTTTCACCCTTTACCCAGTCATCCCTTTCTCCCTAAACACAGTATATAAACCCCTTTGTTCCTTAGTATAATCGCTAAGTCTTGTCTTCTCTTCTGAAACATTTCTGAGCATTCTTCCTTGTTTACCTACCGTGTTTAGACTCCTGTTTTCCTGTCCCTGACCACCTCTTTTGGATCTCCCAGTTTAACCTGTTTGCCTGATCGAGTGACCCTGAACTGTTCCTGTTTTCCCTTCTGGATTTCCCCTCTTGGATTGTTTGCTTTTCTGCTTTGCTAGTAGGAGCCTGCACTTGGATCTTTACACTTTGCCTTTGAAAAACGTTACAGAAGACTTACCTACATAATGGATCCAGCAGCTGACGTAGCTGCAGCCTTGGCAGCTCAAGGAACCTTGTTGGGTCAACACGATCAAATGCTGAAACAAATAGAAACAACCTTGGACCAAGTCCTCAAGAAACTAAGTAAACGATCTTCCGATCTCTCCGCAGATGTTACCACAGAAGCCGTTCCAGTTCCATCCACTCCTGCTGTTTCAGATGGTCCTATTCAGATGGCAACACCGGATAAATACGATGGCTCTCCTGACCGCTGTGAAGGTTTCATTCTACAGTGCTCTCTCTACTTCTCTCATCACTCCTTTCCCTCTGATGCAGCAAAAATAGCATTTATTATAACACTGCTCACTGGAAGAGCACTTCAGTGGGCCTCTGCCCGCATTTCATTGGACCCTTTCCCATACTCCGCCAGATTAATCCTGTTACTTATCGCCTCCAGTTACCGCCTCATTACAGAATTGCCTCTTCTTTCCACGTCTCCCTCTTGAAACCCGTACATCCCGCTCCTGCCTCTGATTCTGCTCCATCCAGGGCCGATCCCCCTCCTCCTCGATCTTGATGATGGTCCTGCGTATGCAGTCCGGTCCCTGCTACGTTCCCGTAGCCATAGGGGACACTTACAGTATTTAGTTGATTGGGAGGGTTACGGTCCAGAAGAACGCTCCTGGGTTGCTGCTCCTGACATCTTGGATCCATCCTTGATTACTGACTTTCACAGAACCCATCCTTCTGCTCCTGCTCCTCGGCCCCGTGGCCGTACCCGCCGCTGTCTTCGTCACTTCGGTCCAGCCTGGGCCAATTTTAGGGAGGGGGGTACTGTCACGATCTCACCTGCTATTCCTTCAGCTCACTACCAGAGGTCTCTCTCTCCTGAGTATTAATCCCTGTGCTTCTTTCTCTCAGTTCCCAGATCACTCAGTCACATTACATTCCTTTTATTCACATGCACTTGTTCTGTCTTTCCCCTCTCCCCATTGGTCTTTCACCCTTTACCCAGTCATCCCTTTCTCCCTAAACACAGTATATAAACCCCTTTGTTCCTTAGTATAATCGCTAAGTCTTGTCTTCTCTTCTGAAACATTTCTGAGCATTCTTCCTTGTTTACCTACCGTGTTTAGACTCCTGTTTTCCTGTCCCTGACCACCTCTTTTGGATCTCCCAGTTTAACCTGTTTGCCTGATCGAGTGACCCTGAACTGTTCCTGTTTTCCCTTCTGGATTTCCCCTCTTGGATTGTTTGCCTTTCTGCTTTGCTATTAAGAGCCTGCACTTGGATCTATACACCTTGCCTTTGAGAAACGTTACAATCACAATGTAAATTGGCAGCAGTTTAATGGAGTCTCACTGCTGTGGTTCTGCCGAGTGAGGAACATTTTCCTGAACCCTGTATATATTATTATTTTCCCAGAATAAATATTTCTCCCAGACTGCAAGTGTGGTTTATCTAAGGCCCTCTTCTCCAGCAAATAAAAGTAACAGGAACCTAAACTGTCACACATGCATGCTGGCAGGTGGGATTTAGGGCTCTTTTTCAGAAGAAAATTTTAATTAAATTATCAGTGCATATTTTCAAAATACATAATTTAATGTAATCTGTTCCAATGCCTGCTAACAAGACAGTGGCAATTGTGGGACTTTTTATAACAGTTTTGAACTTTTATTTAAGTAATGGGCATTATACAAATCAACTGTTTAAATTTACATAGGCTATGAGGGACATCTAAAGTGTGGTTTAGTATTCAAACAGTCGATTTATATAAACAAATGTGATTGTCATATGATGAACCTTTGAAACTCATAAGTTTTGGAGACCAAACGTACATTTGAACCTTCAAAGACGTTTATAAAAATGTTTCCACCCTCCATAACCCTGACATAGGCATACATTCTAGCTATCCAGTAGGCCAAGGAAGAACTAAAAAAATAAAAAGACATTCAAGGCTCTCTAATCTTCTCTTTAGCAGCTGGCTGAAAAGAGGAGCAAATTTGCCAGAGGATTAGCCTTCTGTCACAGGCCTGACCATTATTATTATTATCATAATCATCATCTCCCCTATGTGGCTAGCCAACTGTGCACCTGCCAAATAATTAAAAAAAAAAGAAAATAACTTTTAACATAAGTGTAACACCCCTCGGAAAAAACTCCTTTGTCAAAAGAAAACTATTTTGTCCACTGCCTTCAGTCTGTTCCCCCTTTCTCAAAACCCTGCATGGCAATTCTCACAGTTGCGACACCCCACCCAATCTGAACAACCGCATTTGATTTAGTTTGGACTAAGGGAGTTCTGTAGTACTCACTTCTTGCTGCTCTGTAAATGACAGTCTCCAGTCCTGTTAAGACAAAGGTCAGTATTACTGATGAGGTATTCACTGCAGCTTCAAACATTATAAACTCATCTTACTCGGTCCTTCTGTTGAGTAGCAATATTACAACTAAAGTGTCAAGTAATTATTAAACAATACAATGAACACTGGTTACTGCTCTTCTGCATTCCTTATTTCAATTAACACAACCCAGACATTTCTCAAGAAATCTATAAGGGAATTGGAAGTGCAGCTTTAGCAAACAGCTCCCAGTCTTACCTTTTATTTTGATGTACACAATAACACCAAATGCCATTATAAGAATCAAGATGATAGCAATTAGAAACTGGACCCAATAGCCAATGCTGGCATCTTTCTGGGGAACTGCAAACACAGAGAATGCAAATTATGAGATAGAATTATACAAGTATATGATCAGAAAATGACAATTCACAGTTATATAGTCTTACATATTTATTTTATTTTATCTTTAGTTAATTGTGATGAAGCAAAATTAAATTTCTTATTGAACATCTACCTAAAGTGTGTAATTCTGTCACAAGTGCAAAGACACTATGCACTTTAAAAGTCTATACTTAAAAGTTACCATGCCACCTCAGTTTCCAGAGAGTCAAATTCCAATTGCACCCACCCCCAAAAAACACATAACGTGCAATAGAAAAAGTATAAACTTATGAAAACTGACTTTTCACCCCCCTATGACATTTTAATTCTCCAGCAAGTTAATTCACCCCCCCATTGAGCTTGATTTGATGGAATCCATTGACCATTATATAATATTGTCACGTGTGCCTCGGGGGCTCGGGAACAGAGGACCCAGGTGCAGTGCTGGATCGAGGGATCGTCGGGAAGGCGTGGGTCGGGTACCGCCAGATCAGGGCAAGAGAGGCAAGGCAGAGTCGTGGTCGAGGTCACAGGCGGTGGTCGGAGGAGAGGAAACGGGGCTCGGAGGAAACGGGGCTCGGAGGAAACGGGGCTCGGAGGAAACGGGGCTCGGAGGAAACGGGGCTCGGAGGAAACGGGGCTCGGAGGAAACGGGGCTCGGAGGAAACGGGGCTCGGAGGAAACGGGGCTCGGAGGAAACGGGGCTCGGAGGAAACGGGGCTCGGAGGAAACGGGGCTCGGAGGAAACGGGGCTCGGAGGAAACGGGGCTCGGAGGAAACAGGGCTCGGAGTCATAAGCTGTGCTGACGAGACTTCACCCCGAGTGAGGGCAATGAGGGGTTTAAGACAAGGAGCAGGAACAGGAAAGAAAGGTGCAGAGCCAATGAAAACAGAGGACAGGAGCAGAAGTGCACAAGGGTGCTTAGGAATGTTAATTGGGTGATTGATAGGTGAAAAAATAACAATGAAGGGAAAAGGAAAGACAGGGAGACAGCGGCCTCTAGTGGAGATAGAGGGCGATGGCTGAAAACCATGACAAATATTTTTTGACAGAAGAGGAGAGAAATGAAGAAACAGAAGTTACGGCAAGGTAAACTACTTGCTTATATAAGAATATTTAGTATTTATTTAAACATGTAGTTATTTATTTCCCGTTTGCCGCTTTGCTATTTACATTTCTCAGTGCGCTTTCAAAATGTCTCCTGTATTTATTTTTCTTTTTCAATGTGATAAACCCCCCTGTCAACACTGAGAAATGTAAATAGGAAAGCTGCAAACAGGAAATAAATAAAAACATGTTGAAATGAATACAGAAATAAATCGATACATGTCCATGCATTTATTTATTTAATAATTAATTTAATTATAATTATAATTTATTTTCTATGTATTTATTTTTAATTTTGGCATTTCTCCATATAAGAAATGGTTAAAGAAGACTTGCAGTGTAGGAGTGGCATGCTCCCTTCTCTCACCCCATGTCACAGTGACCCTCCCAGTCAGGCTGCTGAATTCCACCTGGCAGCTATAGCGGTGCATGTCCTGCTCCTCGGCTCTCACAGTCAAGCTCTTCCTAAGCTGGTAGGTGTTGTCTCCATTGGGCAGCACCTCTCCGCTCCACACCCCCTCCTCCAGAACAACCCCGTCCTCCCTGAACCACTGCACCATGATGGCCTGGGGGTAGAACCCAGTCACATGGCAGGTGAGCTCAGACACAACAGACAGGGCAGACTTCCTCTGCAGCAGCCTCACTTCAGGCTGAACTACATAGAAAATAAAATACAATAATATTCTTTACAAATGTGGATACTTGTTTTATTCAATTATACCTATATTACATTTTGGGATTGCCCATCTTTTGATAAACACTACAGCTGAAATACTGCCAAACAATTTGTCTTTTCTTACTGGGTGTGTCCTCACAATACAATCAAGAGGAGCTAAACACTGCAGTTATTACTTTTATCATGATTAAGGATCAGGATCTTTTACCTGTCTTTGCTAGCGCCCTTTGGCCATAATGCAGAATTGTCTTCAACTGTTCTTTGCACTCATTTTTATACATTTTATGTAGCATCTCGATATCAGCCTGGCTCTCTTCCCTCTTCCTCTTGTAGAAAGCCGCTTGGGAATCCACAGCTATCCAGGATTTATTTTGTACGTCAAAGCTGATGAAGTCCTTAGCATCATAACCATGAGTCAGAAAGGAATATGTGCTATTGTCAGGATACAGCACACATCCAGTGTCCCTGGTAAATATGAACTGGGGAAAGGGCAGAGAGAGAAACACTTACAAACCAGTCATTTTTTTCATTCCAGGATGAAGTGCCCTGGAGTTCATTATGATCAAGCTTTTAAATAGTGTTCTGTTTTAGGATGAGTTTGTTCACTCACAACTTTATTTAAAATGTCCAAATCATGCCAACAATGGACTACCCAATTTGAACTTCAAAGAGCAGCCTTAAAAAGCTGCAGTGTGTATGTATTCAAATTCAGCTAGTTCATTTTAAACTACAAATCAAGAACACTGTGCCCAATAAAGCATAGTAGACATTAAATAGAACAGGTGGTTAATAATACCAGTCTTCAAGTATCAGTAGCTCCTGTGCACCACCCATACAGTTGCAATAGTATAGACCAGTACAAAAATTAGATAAACCACAATCAAAATGTAAACATCCACAATATTTTAATATAATTTTAGAAGCATATTACCAACCCTATACACATCCCAAAGCAAGAGAAAGCTAAAGTAGTTATGTGATAAGAGTTGCTGTCTCCCAGTCATCCTTAGATGTTGTGTGTGTTTGGTATGGAGCATTATAAGGGTCAAAATTAATCAATTTGTAAATTAATCATAAATGAATTAGTCAGTTCATAAATGAATTAGTCAATTTGTAAATTAATCAATTTGTCAATTTGTGAATTAATTTGTCAATTCATAAATTGATCAATTAGTCGATTTTTAAATTAATTAGACAGTTAGTAAATTAATACATTAACCAATTTATTAATGTTGCTGTTTGTCAAGTGATGTTTCTCTTTCATTTGGTAAACAAACTTCTTTTTAATGGTTGTCAATCACCCGAGGGGATAGGTTTTGACCTTCACGGGGCACCAATCACACGCAGGAGGGCAGGTCCGATCGATGGTGCTGTAATTGTGTAGCGGGGCTGCTGTGCTGGTGTGGAGGGACGATTTGTTTTGAGAATATTTCATGTTTTGACCCCTGACAACTACTCTAAAGTCTCATAAGTGCTGTATTATTAATGTCCAAAAAGCATATGTAAAAGAGTGCTGTAACCCCATACACACATTTATTTCTCAATTTATACATTTATTTTAAACAAATTCCAATAATTCAGCCACATGTGTCCTCACCTAGGTCATGCTTCTGAAGTCACTTTCAATTAAAGCTTTAAAATAATTGTGCTTTGATTGAATTGGGAGAGACCATATGAGCAACTGCCACTCTCTTCACATTCTACTGTTTTAGCAGGTGTCTTGGCACTCACCGCCTGTGTGATTGTAATGCTGTACTGCAAGTTTCAAGGCAACAGGGAAAATATGTGAGCAATATTTCATAATCTCATTCCTTCTCGCCCAAACCTCAGGAACTACTGACTTGTTGATCCAGTCTACAAGGGAGACTCCTTCTTTCAGACTGCTATTGAAGCGAATGAAAGGCACGCCATCCACAGCTGAAACCTGCATGTACTCCGAAAACTTGGTCCCATCTGTGATCACCATGCCATGGTGCTCCAGGATATGAACAGCTTGAAGAGACAAACATTATTTTATTTCTTTCATATTAAAGCAATGTATTGGTGTACAAACAGGAGCAAAACACACAGGGACTGTCTGCTTAAAGAAAATGCAAGCAAATGGCTTTAATGAAATGTACACGCCTGGTGGAGATTTTATACACTCTACTGCAGTGGATAATAAACTTGGGATAATAAACTTGGTTCAAACTTAGTTCAATCTGCTGAAAATGTGTTTGTCTTACCAGGGTTGACAAAGGTCTTAATAAAAGGGTTTCTGTGTATATGATTTAATCCATATATGATCGATATGTTTCCTGTTTTGGTGGTCACAGGGGTAATTTTCTTATGATATTATAGATACAACATTTCTATAGTTGTGGGAATTATGTATTTGGTTAAATTGCTTAATTGCACTGTATGTCTGAGCCTTTGTTTCCCATGAGTATACTTTTAAGTGCAGGCAGTTGCTAGGCAACCAAGCCCCAGACTGTAGCCCCACATCTGAGGAAAGAGGGTACAATTAGGGGAAAAAGGGTTCAAGATTAAAAGGGGCTGAAAGCAGTAGGAAAGTGAACTTAAGCAGTTTGCAGCAGCAGATGGACTGAATTGGGCCGAATGAGTGTTTTGGACTTCACTGACTTTGGGAACTGACCAATGGACTGAGGGAAGTTTGGAACAGAGGGACATGCAAGCTGCCTTTTGGGGGATAAAGGAATGGGCTAATGCACTACCAAAGAAGAATCCAGAGTGAACAAAATCTACGTGAAATTAAGTCTAAAAGTTAAAATGGGGTTAAGCTCTAAATTGACAGCTAAAGTAGGAGACGAGTATTCTTTTAGCCCCTTTATTATACCCCCATACACACAAACTGCTGCTTCCGTAGCCCGTGTGCTGCTAGCTACTGAGAGCTAAAGGAAAAGGAATGAGATCATTAATGTTAGTACAGTGAAACCTCTGCATTCTGCCTCTTACGTGCAGGTCTACTGGACAGTGTATTTCTCAAGCAGTGTTGGTTAAGTATTCTGGTGCATCCTTGGCTTTAGCGGATGGCTTTTGGCTTTAGTCTTTGACTCTGCCGTTGCATCACATAGTGGATTACCTGAAGAAGAGCAGGTTGTGATTGAGGAGTGCCACACAGATGCAGATCTGACACCCCTGGGGGGAGACTACGATATATGACTGGGGAATACTATAAAAGACGGAGGCTTACCAGCAGAGTGATCGCAAGGAGTAGATAATCCCAAGACAGTGTTGATCATTATGGGGGAACAAATGTATATTTTAGTGAAGGGATTTTTATTTTTGTTTTGTGTAATTTTACAGTTTTACAAAAGAAAAAGCAAAGCTGCAGACTCATGTTGCACTCTAGACTAAAGTCAAATAATTTTATTGAAGCAATAAACGCACAGAAGCACACCCAAAAGCACTAAATCAGAACAATCACTGAGTTGCTGCATCTTTTGGCCACCTACTTGGGGGACAACCCTACAGAACTGGTCATGCTTGTCTGCTATTTCCGCCTGGATGCACTCGCACCACCTCAAGCTCAACCTCTCCAAATCGGATCTCCTGTTTTTCCCCCACTCTTCCTCACCTTCTGCTGACCTCCCCATCTCGATCCCCTTGGAATCCACCACACTCTCTCCTTCTTCTTCCACTAAAAATCTAGGAGTCACCCTCGATCCTGCGCTCTCCTACACCCAGCACATCACCACGCTGACACGCACCTGCAGATTCTTCCTGAGCAACATACGTCCCTTACTCACCAACTACTTGACTCAGCTGCTCGTCCAGTCCCTGGTCCTCTCCCGCCTGGACTACTGTAACTCCCTCCTGGCTGGCCTGCCTGCATCCACTACCCGCCGCTCCAGCTCATCCAGAACTCTGCGACTCGTCTGGTATTCTCTCTGCCACGATTCGCACACGCTACTCCACTGCTCCGCTCCCTCCACTGGCTCCCGATAGCGGCACGCATTCAGTTCAAGACACTGACCCTCACCTACCGCTGTCTCGACCACACTGCACCAAGCTACCTTCAGACACTCGTCTCTCCATACATCCAGAAGACTAACTCTGCCTCCTCTCCACTCTCCTTCCTCCAGAGCCACTCTTTCTCATCCCTGAACCCTAAATGGTGGAACGACCTGCCCACCGAAGTCAAAATGGCAGAGTCCTTGACCTCATTCCGGCGCTTACTCAAGACTCATCTTTTCCGACATTACTTGTAATATTAGTCCTTTTATCCCTGCTAGATAGCACTTCACAGTTTTATTATGCTCCTTGCGCTTTTGATTGTTTTCCTCCTTGCTCCCTTTCCCGTAGCCCTTGACTGTGACCCAACATCTTGACAGTACTTAGCTTTCACCTTCCAGGATGTAGGACCTCACTTACTGTACTTGTGTAAATTGTAAATTGGAATATTTTTGCACTTTGTTTTGCACTTATGTTGTAAGTCGCCCTGGATAAGGGCGTCTGCCAAGAAATAATAATAATAATAATAATAATAATAATAATAATAATAATAATAATAATAATAATAATAAAGAGGTTCACTTTATTTTGTATTTATTAACGTTCGAGACGCCTCCGGTACCGCCATGTCTCGAGACTCTCCACCTCCCCGAGTGACAGCAGGGGCTCTTTGAGCCCGAGCTTCCACCTCTCCCTGAGCCCCTCTGTCTCCTCCACCAAGCCTGCAGCTTTGGAGACAGCTGCGCCTGCTGCACCATCTTTGTGACAGCCCTCCTTAGTGTTTTGCTCCAATGCAAAATTAGTGCATTAAAAGATGTGGTGAATATATAAGTATTTTTCCATAATTATTGTATCTGCCTACAACTGAACATTTACATTTTCAAATTTACAGAATCAGAAAATCAGAAAGAAGATCTTTTCTAAATCAACAACTTCAGGAAATCTGTTTAGTTCAATTATTGTCTAGTCTTTTTATTATTTGTTTTGTAATTGTTTTTTCAGGTGCTGACTCCAGGCTACTTCATGGTTGTTGTAGATCAGATCGTCATACATGACCACCTTCGTTCTATACTCACTGCCTTTTTTTTTTTGCTACTTATTACGTATTAAATATTCAGCATCCATTGCACTAGAATTAATTCACATATAAGATTTAGTCTATATAATAACTTGAGAACAGGCATTTATCTTGCAGAAAAATATGCTTTTTATTTAGAACACAAGCATTGCTGCTTACATGTTCACCATCTTAGAACCAGAACTGAACTAACCGTGATGACAGAATGGAGGGACTAGTGACTCAATTACCAACAAAGTACTGCCAATGACAGACCAGTCTGGAGCTGTGCAGGCCATTCTGCAGGCTAATGAATCATCAGCAAAGGCAATAAGCACAGGAAAGCACATGAGACTGTTGAGGGCACAGAGTGAATTGTTGAGATGACAGAACAAAATATTACTGACATTCACTACTTATAATGAAATTATGATGGAATCCATACAGGACACCAGAGGCGCCATGCAGCCAAATGTTTTGGGGGGGCACAATCAGAAAACAAATTATGATTGTTACAAATGGTTGGTATTTAATGCTTTTAACTACATCTATAGGTTATTTTAAATATAAGTGTACTTTAATGTACTGCTCTACACACATATTCAATAATATTGCTCCGCTGTTTTGGTTGTATTCCAGCCATTGGTATTTCTGATACCAGTTACTGATAAAACATCTTCGCTTGGTTCCAAACAAAGTACATACTATTTATTTATTTTCAACAGGAAAGGATCTAAAACAAACTATATCAAAGTTTAGTTACATCTACTTGTATTTCTGCATATCCACACAGCAGTAGATCACATTTTACTAATTGTAAATGTTCATTGCACTCCAGATTCATAATACCCGATGCAATGCAATCTTTAATTTGAGGGTAGTTACATTCAAATTGGGGTAACGGTGTAGGATTTAAACCCATTTTTAGGGGCTCAAAGGTAATTGGACAAACTAACATAGTCATTCATTAAATTGTGAGTTTCAATACTTGGTTGCAAGTCCTTTGCAGTCAATGACTGCCTGAAGTCTGGAACCCATAGACATCACCAGATGCTGGGTTTCTTCCCTGGTGATGCTCTGCCAGGCCTGTACTGCAGTTGGATGTAACTACCCTCAAATTAAAGATGAAAGTCTACACTTAGAGCACATCTTGATTGTTTCCTTTCAAATCCATTGTGGTGGCGTACAGAGCCAAAATGATGACAACTGTGTCACTGTCTAAATATTTACACCATGATAAACTCATTATTTTGGGGGACTTTAACATACATATTGATATTAAAGACGACCCCCTCACTGTTAGTTTCTTGTCTCTATTGGAGTCTGTAGGCTTCACTCAGCATGTGTCAGGACCCACACATCATCACAATCACACACTAGGTCTAGTTATTACCAGTGGGGTAGAGATTCACAACCTAATAATATCACCCCAAAACCAGCCGATTTCCGACCACTGCCTTATTACATTTGAGCTACCTGGAACAGAATCAGACACACAGGAGAGGAACACAGAAACTCGTTGCCGTAAATCCTACTGCTATTCATAAATGTACTACTCTGTTGCCTAATGCTAGCTTTATCAAAACAGCATCTGTAGATTAATTATTAAATAATTAAAACAAGACACTAAGCACTGCTTTAGACGCAGTAGCCCCATTTAGGACACGACAAATTAAACCAACTAAATGCTCACCATGGATTAACGAACACACTCGCCATTGCCATTGCCAATGGCCAATGCCATTACAAAACAGATAGAACTGGAAACGTACTATAGCCGACACATGCAGTCCTTCACAGCCCCTGCCTACCTTAGACTCATTTAACGCAGTAAATCACCAAGAATTGGTCTCCTTAATTACTAAAATGAAAACTACAACCTGTGCACTAGACCATATACCCACTAAAACAATCTCTGCCATTAATTATTCACCTAATACACAATATTATTAATGTCTCTTTATCCTCAGGATCTGTTCCCGAATTGTTTAAAATATCTGTAATTAAACCACTTCTTAATAAATCCAGTGCCGACCCTAACTCACTTAAACACTATCGACCTATTTCAAACCTTCCCTTCCTTTCTAAGGTTCTAGAGAAAGTAGTTGCAAACCAATTGCAAGCTTTTTTAACTGATAAAATTTCAGTCAGGCTTCCGTTCTGGCCATAGTACAGAAAAAGAGTTAGGAAAGAAACTAAAGAGCAGAACCTCCACGGTACTTTCTCTGAAATACTTCCGGTACCATGAGCATGGCCATGGAGACAAGCTGAGATTAGAAAGTTTAACACGTGGTTGAAATCTTGGTGTATTGGAGCATTGGTCTTTCTACTGGGATAGATGGGAGATATACAAACTGGACGGTCTACACCTAAACAGAAGGGGGGCTAATGCATTGGAAGAGCGTATGTGCAGAGTAATTTAGAATCTTTTAAACTAGGGACCAGGGGGGCAGGGAGCTCTGACAATGGGAGATTTTCCTCTAAGGAAAGAAAACAAAGGGAAACTGCTAGTAGGAAAGTCCTGAAATGTTTTAACCTCAATGCCAGGAGCCAGAAAACGATGGGGACGAATACAAGTTGAAAGGATACACACAGTTTAGGAGGGAAAGGCATAATCGAAGAGGTGGTGGGGTAGCATTATATGTCAGAAATTATATTGTGGCAGAAGAACTCAAATTAGTAAATCCCAGTAACGAAACAGAATCTTTGTGGGTTAAACTTTTGAACAAGAGATCCGGAGGATTAGTGGTTACAGACCACCCAAATCAGATATTCAGATAGGTGTTGCATTGTACAGTGTAATCAGGACTGCATGTAGCAAGGTTGTGGCTGTTCTGATGGAGGATTTAATTTTCCCAAACATAAACTGGAAAAGCCCAGTTGGAAATACAGAAGCAGAAATAGAAATGGTTGAGATGGTAAATGACTGCTTTCTAACTCAATTTGTCAGGGAACCAACCATGAAGAGTGCATACATTGACTTGATCTTTTCAAATGACCAAGATATAGTCAGAGGGACACTAGTTAGAGAACCAATGGCAAACTGTGATCACAATATGGTTAGCTTTGAGGTATTCTTTCAAAAAACAAGGATCAAGTCTAAAACAATGGTCTACAATTTTAGAAAATCAAACCTTGAAGGTATGAGGCAGCACTTAGAAGAGGTAGACTGGAGCACACTAGATACAGATTCAGTTGAAAATGGATGGTTACATTTTAAGAATATACTACTTGAGGCTCAGGAGAAGTTTGTACCAAAACTTAGCAAATTGAGGACCAAAAAACACTGCCCTAAGTGGTTTAATAGAGGTATGCAAAAAAATATAAAGAGAAAGAAAGTGTTGTATACAGCAAATGTCATACCAATCCACAAGAAAGAGGACAAAACTGAGCCAGGACATTACAGACCAATCAGTCTCACCTGCATTACATGTAAAATGTTGGAAATAATTATTAGACAGAAAATAGAGGAGCATCTTTATGAAAACCATATTCTTGGAGATAGTCAACATGGGTTTAGATGAGGAGTTCTTTGAACATGCAACTGCAGCTGTAGATCATGTGAAAGCATATGATATGATATACTTCGATTTTCAAAAAGCTTTTGATAAGGTTCCACACCAAAGACTGATCCTCAAATTGGAAGCTGTAGGCATTCAGGGTAATGTAAGTAGATGGATTATGAACTGGTTGATGTATAGGAAACAGAGGGTGTCGATTAGAGGAGTTGCTTCTAACTGGAGTGAGGTTGTTAGTGGAGTTCCACACGGATCAATACTAGGGCCTTTGCTTTTTCTAATCTATATTAATGATCTGGACTCTGGGATAGTTAGCAAATTTGTCAAATTTGCAGATGATACTAAAATTGATGGTTCAGCAGATACAATCTCGGCAGCACAGGCTATTCAAAGGGACTTAGATAATATTCCGTTGTGGGCCGACACCTGGCAAATGAAATTCAATGTGGACAAGTGCAAGGTAATACATGCAGGTAACAAAAATGTCCATTATAATTACACTATGGGAGGAATAGAACTAGATTAAGTAACGCATGAGAAAGACCTAGCAGTCTACGTGGACTCCTCACTTTCTCCATCCAAACAATGTGGGGAAGCAATAAAAAAGACAAACACAATGCTGGGGTATATTGTAAAAAGTGTAGAATTTAAAACAAGGGCAGTAATGTTCAGACTGTACAATGCACTAGTTAGAGCTCATCTGGATACTGTGTACAGTTCTGGGCTGCACACTTCAAGAAAGATATTGCTGCTCTAGAGGCAGTTCAGAGGAGAGCAACCAGACTTATTCCAGGTCTGAAGGGAAAGTCCTACTGAGAGATTGAGGAACTGAACCTTTTCACCCTGGAACAGAGGAGACTATGTGGGGACTTGATCCAAGTCTTCAAAATCATGAAAGGCATAGACTGGATAGGATCATTGGATCACTCAGTTACTAATGGACACCAAACGAGCACGATGCACGATGGCCTCCTCTCGTTTGTAAACTTTGTTTTGTTGTAAATGTGGATTTCTCCTTTCCTGACAACCGAGTGACGTCATGGTATGTCAAATAGCGACTGTTTTTAGGACTTAGCATATTATTGCATATGCAAGCAGGAGAAGGGTGCGATTCATC
>NW_027102881.1:0-25000 GCF_036373705.1 Amia ocellicauda
CCTGTTCAGTGCATCAACGAACCGCTGAAGCCAATTAATTCCATTAGTTCATTAATACGCCGTGTCTGAAATGCATCTGGCTTGGAGCGGATGTGCTGCAGCTATCTGGACCCGGCGTCCGTCCGTCGTCTCTGCGTCTGTCCTTAAACAACCCCCACCACACCACACAGCAGTCCCCCAAATTTCACCTCAGCCTGCAAGGTGAGTGACTCTGTGCGGTGTGTGTGTCAGTGTGCGTCTCTCTGTGTCAGCGTGTCAGTGTGTGTATCAGTGTCTCTTTGTGTCAGCGTGTCTCAAGAGGGTCTCTCTCTGCGTCTGTTTGTGTATCAGTGTCAGCGTGCGTCTCAGTGGCTCTCTCCATGTAAGCGTGTCAGTGTGTGTCTCTGTCTCTCTCCATGTAAGCGTGTCAGTGTGCGTCTCTCTCCGTGTCAGCGTGCCTCTCAGTGTCAGAGTGTCAGTGTGTGTGGGGGGTGTAAGGAGGTGCTACAGTAGGGAGACCAGCTTCCCTGCTCTAATGAATTCTTCTCACAGTTTTTGGCAGAATCTTTCCGGTCCTTCTCTCCCCCCTCCCCCGATCTCTGGCAGTAAAACCCAGCTTTGCTTTGCCGTTGTGTGTGTTTGTTTGTTTGCTGTGACAATAAAGACCGACAAACAAAACACAGACCAAACAAAACTCACTGCCAGAGCCCCATCAACTAACCCACAGTTATCCAGTGAAAAGCTAATCTCCAGCTCTCCCTCTCTCCCCTCCATGTGCTACATTAGGATATACACCTTAGTCTAGAGAAAATAATAATAAAAACAAAAAAATGTATAAACCGATAAAGCAGGTTGAGATGAATTCCTTTGGCTTCAAAGACGAGAACTGAAAAAAAACAAAAACGATCAGAGCTGTTAACAGTGACGATGTGTGGACACAAGTGTAGTATATTGAACTGTAGTGTAGTATATTGTAGTAAAATGTGTACTGAACTGTGCTGTAGTAAAATGTAGTGTACTGTAGTGTAGTGTAGTATACTGGGCTGCACGTCAATTGTTTTAACAGTCTCTCCTGGCGTCAGAAGCCAAAACGCACGGAAACAAAATACAAAAATCAAAAACGAGCGAAGCAGCGAGGAGGACGACCACAAAACACAACAAAAAATTCAAATGAAACGCAAGCGGCGGCTTGGAGCCATAGAACTGGTTCTCTGCAGTCTGTGCGCCGCTCTCTCAGGGAAGGAGGGGTGATGAGAAGATGGATGGCAGTTCCCTCCCTCTCTCGAGTTGAAGGCGAGTGTGTGTGGGTGGGGGTGACAGTCCGGTTTCTGTCTCTGATGTGCGGAGAGGAGCACAAGAGCTCCGAGCAGCATTCCAGCCACAGCGGGAGGGTTTGGGCCCTCTCTCTCTCCATCTTTCTCTCCTTCTGTGCGCGCGCCAATGTCCAGCACTGGCCTGACAGTAGTGTTCAGTTCAGTGTGGCCCTCCCAGGACACCGTAGTGTTATTATATCTTCTTCTTCTTCTTCTTCTTCTTTTCCCCCCTCAAGTTCCAGGCCTCATCCTCACAGTAACAGGGAGAGGAGGAGCACGGAGAGCAGGATGGAAGGGAGGAGCGAGAGCGGGAAGGCGCGGAGGCCGGAGCTGTTGCCCACACTCTTCAAGACGTCCGGTAGGACCACTGCAGGGTCGTCTGTGGGGGGGGGGGGGGGAGAGAAAGAGGGAGAGAGGGGTTAATACACAGGGACTTTGTATATTTTGTGTGTGTGTTTGTGTCGGTCTGTCATTATCACAACCACGGTGTCTGTCTGGGTCTCCGTCAGTGCGTCGGTCGGGCGTTGAGTCGGTTATTCAGTTAGTCAGTCAGTGCGTTAGTGTGTTAGTCAGTGAGGGTGTGCGCAGAGTGTAGTTGCGTAGCTGTGTACCTGCAGGCAGTCTGGTCACAGGGTTGTGTACCCCACCTCCCACTCGGGGCTCCTGAGCTCCTGCAACACAGCAGGAAAATCTACGTTATTAACCTTGTCATCATTATTCTTCTTATTCCGTTTACTAGCTAGGTTTCCACCCACTTAAACGAACACATTTTGTATGAAACTCATTAAGTTTGCGCGCATTTTCCAAGCCAAGGTGCGTTTCCTTGCCTCATCAGGACCAAAATATGTAAAAATATTTAAAATTTCAACATCATTTCCTGCCAAAGCACTTAGTCTTTGGCACGACTGCAAATGTATTCGACAAGGCACCGGTAATCGGTAAAACCGTTTCCACTGGCATTTGTCACACAACCGACTGATTCGGCGGAGGAAAAATCCACCCCGGACGAACACAAAAACTTTCAGTCCACATTTACGGAATCCAGTGGACATTCTGGGTTTTCATTGTCATCGTTTCAATTCGACAGGACTTTTAATGGCAAAAAGAGGCTTGATGGAAAGCTGACAAGTGTAAATATCATCATTAGTATTATTATTAATATTATTAATATCATTAATATCATCATTATAACTCATGAGGGGGTTCCCATGTTCTCTCACCTGTCTTTGCAACGACCTCAACCTGCAGCCTGAGGCAGCTCTCTCCGTGGTGATGGATGGGCTTGGCTGTGAGGGGACAGAGAGCGAGGGGTTAACACACAGCTCTGCAGCAATAAATATGACACACACACACACACTCTCACTCACACACACACACACACACACACACCCCAGTCCAGCCCCTTGACACTCACACACGTAGTAGTAAGTCTCGCCAGGCCGGAACTCCTTGCCCAGGGTGAAGGGGGTGTAGCGCTGGAACTTCTCGGAGAAGCGCTCGGGCCCGTGGGGGGCGAAGGGCCGGTCACACTCCCAGCGCAGCTCCTGGGGGCCCCCGGCACGGCAGGCCAGGAAGTCGTCGCGCTCCACGGAGTACAGGGCGTAGCGCTCCGCCTCACTGGACGGCACGGCCCCGTGGGCGTAGTGCGGGCACACAATGTCCAGGTAGTCGTTGAGCTGCACGGAGACGCGGTACTCGTCCCACAGGAACCTGGGAGAGGGAGAGAGAGTGGGGGAGCGCCAGGTTAGGCAAGAAAAAATACACAACACGCATGCTACAAACCGCTGACACGCAAATACCGACACGCACACTCACACCGCAGACAGACAGACGCGCAGTCGCAACGCGGAGACACGCAGACTGGCTCGGCTGGTCCAACTCGTTTATTTTGACAAGTCCTTCAAATTCTCTTCTCTTCTCTCTCACACACACACACACACACACTCCCTCCCTCCTGTTGTTTTAAGAGGCCGTGTGTTGTTTTAAGGTTTTAAGTTTCACCCAAACTGTAATTCTCATGGTGCCAAATGTCCTCGTCCTCGTCCTCTCCCTCCCTCCCTCCCTCCCTCCCTCTCCGTCTCTCTGGGTTTATGATGCCGTGAGTTCTGTCCAGTTTACTGACCCCTCTGGCTCCTACGACTCCAGACGCTACGTTCGGTCAGACAGACCGGCTCCGTGGACCCACCCCACACACAGAGACGCTGAGACACGCTCACACACGGGGACACGCTCCCTCTCTCCCGCTGAAAGGCGTGATCGCAGCAGCAGCAGACCCCGTGGTGATTGTGGCACGGTAGGAGCTGCGGCTGTAGACTACACACGAGTGCGGAGACTTCATGGCACCACGCAGCCCAAGAACACTTGACCTCTAACCTCCCACTCCTGACCTCTGACCCCCTCCGCGCTCCCGAAAGCGTGGTTTTAACTGAACTAACTAATTCTGCAGGAGACTGTGCCCACAGTCGACTGGGGGGGAGAGGGAGAGAGAGACTAATGTGCAAACAATGGACAGCAGATACCATCTCAATTTTGTATAAACCTGTGATTACAGCACCTGCCCCCCACCCCTCCGACTTCCATTATCTCTCCCTCCATCCCTCTCTCTCTCTGTGCAGATTAACATCTCTGTGCAGGGAGGGCAGGCCGAGGTCCGGCTGTGTGTCCGCACTGTCCTAGGCTCGGGGTGAGGAGAGGCGGAGGAGTGGGGGGAGTAGATAGGTGCTAAATTAGCTGTAATTAAAGTTTAAAGAAGATCTAAGAGTTGCCCCTGGGCGGGGGGTAATTAGAACCCACACCTCCCCCCAGGGCACTGGCACCATGGGTGGATAAGGGAGGGGCAGGAGGGCCGGGGGAGGGGGCAGTAACACCCGATCTCTCTCTCTCGGTCTGTCTCAGTCTGTCTCTCTCTCTCTCTCGGTCCATCTTCCTCTCCTCCTCTCTCCCTGTCTTTCCCCCAGCTTCTTTTTAACCCGTTTGTTGATTGAGGTTTACAGACTCTATTCAACCCCCCCTGAGCCCCATATTAACCATTTACAGACTAATTACAGGCTAATTAGGTGGAAGAAAGAGAGGGGGCAACACAAACGTGACCCCCCCGCCATCTCTCTCAGACCTCTCCCCTCCATCTCTCTCAGTCAGAGAGAGAGAGAGAGAAAAATGTGTTCCCATACTTCTGCCATTAACACTGCTCTCAGAAACACACAGACTCCCCCTCACATGCCATCTGCCTGCCTGGCACTCGATTGCCCCCCCCCACACACACACACACACACAACCAAGTCACAAACGGAAAGCAGAGCCATACGACTGATGCAGCACTGCGGAGCTGACAATGCGGTGTGCCTCGATTGTTGCCCTATTATCATTGTTAACATCGCCCGACTCCATCTATCCCGTGTCGCTCTATTCACCAGCTCGCCCGAGGGGAGGGAGGAGGAGGAGAGAGCGAGAGATACAAAATACCGAAAAAGAAAGAGGGGAAAAAAAAAACAGACAAAGACAACCTGGGGATAGGAGAGAGAGGGAGGAAGAGAGAGGAGGAGAGAGAGAGAGAGGTGGGCTTTCAGTCTTGTTGTTCACTGATGGAATGTGAATGATGGTGGGGGGGGTCACGAGGGTCAGCCAGGCTGTCAGTTAATGCACAATCGCACACATACACACACACTGACTCCACACTCGGGGAAAATACACTCGCACTTAACTATTACACTTCACTATTGTACACTAGCAGGGTCCGCAACATCAAAGCACGGCAATGAAAACTAGAAACAGCAGTCCAGTCCAGTCAGTGACTCTGCTATAGAGTCCAGTCCAGTCAGTGACTCTGCTATAGAGCCCAGTCCAGTCCAGTCAGTGACTCTGCTATAGAGTCCAGTCCAGTCCAGTCAGTGACTCTGCTATAGAGTCCAGTCCAGTCCAGTCAGTGACTCTGCTATAGAGTCCAGTCCAGTCCAGTCAGTGACTCTGCTATAGAGTCCAGTCCAGTCCAGTCAGTGACTATGCTATAGAGTCCAGTCCAGTCAGTGACTATGCTATAGAGTCCAGTCCAGTCCAGTCAGCGACTCTGCTATAGAGTCCAGTCCAGTCCAGTCAGTGACTCTGCTATAGAGTCCAGTCCAGTCAGTGTCTCTGCTATAGAGTCCAGTCCAGTCCAGTCAGTGTCTCTGCTATAGAGTCCAGTCCAGTCCAGTCAGTGTCTCTGCTATAGAGTCCAGTCCAGTCCAGTCAGTGTCTCTGCTATAGAGTCCAGTCCAGTCCAGTCAGTGTCTCTGCTGCAGTCCAGTCAGTTACATTTCAATTCAGTTCACACAACTAATCTACATAAATCATTATGCATGGAAATAAAAACAAAACGCAGTACAAAATCGCCAGCACTGCCGCCATGACACCAATTAACCGCAACTCTTACATGCTCGGCCATTAACTCCCATCTATCCGATTTCATTACAAGTGATCATTCTAGCGTCGCTCTCCAGCGGAATGCAAAGGCATTCCGGGTCATTATGGGACGGTTGACAGGGCCTATGTTTCGCGGGGGCCCGAGTAATCCGGGCGTCAAAGCCGGGGGATTAGAGTCGCGGCCATCCGTTAACGAGGAGCCTATTCAGGGGTAACAGACCCGAACAAACGCGGCCTCCGAGATGGGGGGGCCCCGAGAGAGAGAGACAGGCGGGCAGGCCGGGGCACAAAGTGGCAGCGACACAATTCATGGTTACATCGGCGCAAAACGACAACAAATAGTGCTTTGAAGACTCTGGGGGGGAAGAGAGAGAGAGAGAGAGAGGGGTGGGGGGAGAGAAAAAGAGAGTGGGGGATGGGGCACATTCTTGTGCACGGGGAAGAGAGAAGAGAAAGACGGAATCGAAAAACAAGAGATCCGAGGGAGAGGGGTTTTCGAGTCAGGCAACAGCGCTGTTCTGCAGAGAGGAAAAAAAAAAAAAAAAAGTATAAAAGGTCGTTGTACTGGAGGCAATAAATGCGTTAGCTGTGCTGCCTGCACAGCGATGGCAGTATTTGAACAGGGGACCTGAGCGAAGGGAGAGAGGCTGCTTAAAAAGTTTGCCAACAGTCGCGGCCTTTGCAGTTGCTATGGTGACTCGCATGACTGGAAGAACCTGGGAGTTTAAGCCCAACTATTAATAATAATCAAATCATCATTATTATGATTCCAACGGACCTGTAGAGACAGGTTTGACAGTCTGATCTGATACAGAAGGGCGGTTTCAAAGTTTTTTTTAACAAGAAGAGACTCAACCCCCCCCCTCCCCAGTGTCGCCTCTCATCTCTGTCCATCTGCATCCTGCATTTCTGTTGCTGTCTCTCTCGCTCTCTGCCAGTTTCCTCTCCCCTCTTTGTCCCTGAACTGTTCCCTATCCTCCCGTCGGCCCCCCTCCCCGTCCCCGTCCCCGCTGTTCAGAGAGGCGTTGTCGCTCTCGAACACCCGACAGGCGAAAGAGGAAAAAAATAGGATTCGCCCCGGCACGGTAACGGCTTGGCCTCGCCCGGGTCACACCCGCCTCGACGCCACGCTCCTCCAGACTAGACCGACCGGGTGGCTGCTCGCCCTCCCCCAAGGCGCTCGATGTTTGTTATTTGTACAACGTGACACACAGTATATTTGGTATACCTGGTCCTGATACGATTATGATTATTATTATTAATTGTCAAAATTGTTAGAGTGGGTGTAAACGAGTTATTATAAAGTTGCCCGATATTGATATAAATGAATGAACAGCTGGCCGCTAGGTGGCAGTAGGGGACCGAGATTTTACACTGTACAGAACGCTGTATAGTAACTGTACACCACTACCTGCATGATAAATCACATACCAGAAATCGGCCAATCACAGAGCAGCGTTTCCGAACATTCCTATACCCCTTGTGTATAAACGTCTTCCTGTTCAGCAGTGCAGAATCACAGGATGTACAATTTGTTCTTAACACTTTCGTTACCAATGTGAACACAACGCAGACCGCTCAATTACAGGGGGTCCGGGGACGAAACATTTGGACATGGAGAGAAGAGGGGGCTGATTGTAAGATCTGACAACACATAAATCCGCTGCCAAAGATATGTGTGCGTCTAAATCATTGCGTGTGTGATTTGCAATAAGTGAATAGGTTGTGTGAAGGGTGTCTCTTATTGTACAAGATGTTATTTCACTCCAAACTGCATGGGATGACATCTCTTCTACAATTAGAGACACCCTTCACAACACCTATTAACCTACACACACACACACACCATTCGTTACACAAGAGAACGAAAAAGAAAAAAAGGCAAGTGCGAATGCAAGGGAAAGTGAAGGAAAATAGGGGGAAAGACAGTGAAAGAAGCTAGAGAAGGAGAAAAATTAAATAGAACTACGTACGGTTCTTATCACTGCACGGAAATGTACTGTACTGCACTTACTGCACTAATCACTGCATGGAAATGTACTGCACTGCACTGCACTGGAATGTATTGTACTGCACTTACTGTACAAATCACTGCACTGAAATGTACTGTATGCACTTACTTCACGGAAATGTACTGTACTTCACTTATCACTGCATGGAAATGTACTGCACTGCACTAATCACTGCACCAAAATGTACTGCACTGCACTAATCACTGCACCAAAATGTACTGCACTGCACTAATCACTGCACCAAAATGTACTGCACTGCACTTACTGTACTAATCACTGCACCGAAATGTACTGTACTTACTGCACTGAAATGTACTGTACTGCACTTACTGCACTAATAACTGCACCGTACTATAATCACTGCAAGCGGCACACTCACTCACACACACACACACCCTCTCCCACCTCGGCACTAAATCCTCAGCCCGGCAATAATGACAATAACACCACCGAGGCGTCCGTGTGAACTAGTGCGTTAATGGAACCCCCTGTACGTCCCCGTCCCCCCCCCAGCCCCCACTCCCGGAGAGGAAACGCAGTGCGACGAGAACAGAGACAGAACCAAATACGCAAGATCAACAACAACAACAATAGTAATAGTAATAGTAGAGAGGCAGGTTGGTGAGAACTCAGGAAGCCGCGAGTGGGAGAGGGGAAGTCTGTGCCTAGGATAAGAGGGGGAGAGGAAGAACACAGAGAGAGGGGCGGGGGGGGGGTGTAAGGGAGCTGAGAAAGTGAGGAGGAAGAGAGGGAGAAAAAAAGGGAAAGTAGGGAGAAAGAGAAAGAGGGGGTAAGTCAAGAGAAAAAGAGTGAGAGAATGAAGGAAAGCAAACTGAGAAGGAAGGGGGGAATCCCTGTTAATCCCCATTCTGTCCCCCCATCCCCCCCAGATCAGGAAAACAGCGTGTCCGGTGAACAATACAGAGAACTGTTCGCACACAGACTCTCACACACGCACACACACGCCCCTGCATGCACTCTCACGCACACATCCAACTCACACACACACACACACACACACACACACACACACACACACACACACACACACACACACACACACACACACACACACACACACACACACACACTCTCTCTCGCTCTTGATCTCACACCGACGCACAAATAACACCCCGTCACACAACTTCCACACTGCCCTGCGCTCCCACACTGCTCTCACGCTCATTCTGGACAATAGAGGGTTTCCGGGTGCCGATACATTTATTTACTCCTCGTCGGGCTAATCAAATCAAAATCAAGTCCCTGCACAGCTCAATAATGACACGTACTGCCGCTCCAGTCCAGTCCAGCAGGGTCTCAGCCCTGGTCCTACAGAGACACAGTCCAGTCCAGCAGGGTCTCAGCCCTGGTCCTACAGAGACACAGTCCAGCCCAGCAGGGTCTCCAGCCCTCGGGAGACACAATCCAGTACAACAGACCAGCTGCTAATCCGAGTCTTATTTTTGCCCTGAAGCGACAGACTAGACATCTGGGGATTACTCAGAAATGTAAGAGCAATTTCTCTGACTGTGTTAATCCAGACACCGCACACAGACATTTGGGGTGGGGGGGGGGTGGCTAGAGGGCGCATATGGACTAAAACAGGCAACATCTAAAAGACAGATAAAAATAAAATAAAATCCTGATCATCCCTGCACCCATCCCACCCTCCCAGGTTGTGGGACTCCATTGATCTTTTGGAAGAATAATATTGACAATGGAGTTCCACTGTTGCTACGGCAACGTTTTACTCTCTCTACTTCTTTCAAACTCCCCAACCCCCCTTGCTCCGTCTGTCTAACTATCGGAGCAAGAAGCTAGAATAGTTCTCACTTTCTCTGCCTCCCCTCTCCTCCTCGCTTTCTTCTACCGCTCCATCCATCTGTATCTATATGTGCACACTCTCTCTCTCTCTCTCTCTCTCTCTATTCAATTCGGAAAGCTTTATTGTCCCGACTGAGTGACAGGGTGGCCACGGCAGTGACAGACCGGCCCAGTGCTCAGGACCAGGCCGATGGGAACAACACACACAGTCATGACACACTTACGAATTCAACAGAGCCTGTCTCTCAGTCTCTCTCTCTCTCTCAGTCTCTCTCTCTCTCTCAGTCTCTCTCTCTCTCTCAGTCTCTCTCTCTCTCTGGGTGTTCCTGCTCAGACAGGCTCCAAACTGATTTGCTCTTGTTTATTTTCCCTGGGCTTGATCCCTTATAAGCACAAGGCACTCGCTATACTATAATATCCCTCTGTGCATGTGCATTGTTGTGCAGAAGTGTGGGGCGTTGTTAATGACAGGTTTTGCACCAGGGATAAAACTACTACAACGCTACTACTACTACCTCCAGCTCAACGAGGTAACGGCTCGACCGAGGGCCGGGGAAAAGATGGTGCAGGGGGAGAGAGAGAGAGGAGGGAGGAGGGAAGGAGTTTCTTTTTTTTCCCCGTCTCCAGTCGTGTCTCAAACACACCTTGTTCCTGGATGGGGGGGGAGGGGTGAGGGTTGCGAAATGTTGTCTATCAGCTGAATCATAGCGGTGCACTGCATTGCATTGCACTGACTGACACCACAGTGCAGCCAGAAAGATAGAGAGAGAGTGGGAGGGGGGGGGAGAGGGAGAGGGAGAGAATTGGAATGGGGAAAGTACACAGAGAAGGAGAGAGAGTATAAAGTACACAGAAAGAGCGAGAGAGAGGGGGAGAGTGCGCGTGCGTTTAGTTGGAAGTGTGAGTACGTGCCTTGGGACTGTGTGTGTGTGTGTGTGTGTGTTGATTTGATAGTTGGTACGTGTGTCCGCGTGTTTCGCTGAAAGGGCGAGTACGTGTATTAGCACAGCTACACGATCACTGATCACTTTTCCAGTAACTGTGCTGGGGGGGGTAGGCAGACTCACAGCCCTGATTAATACTCACACGATTGCAAACAAGAGTTACACATACACACACAGAGACGCACACAAACAAGAGTTACACACATGACTGTTGCACACTACACATCCCAGCCAAGTCACACACGAGGCCATTACTCACACACTGATGCACACTGCACAAAACGCACAGACAAATTACACACACAGGAAGGCACTGATATACAAACACACTGAGAATATGTGTATTGTGTGAGAGACTGTGTGTATTGTGATGCGTGTCTCAAAACACTAATGCAATCAAATAAACGAGCCAATTAGACTGAATATAATTAGTCGGGGGGGGGCAGAGAGAAAGATGGTGAGAGAGAGGAAGAGAGCAAGATCTGAAGAGGAGGAGAAAGTGAGAGAGAGACAGAAGGTGAGAGAGAGAGAGACAGAGACAGAAGGAGAGGAAGAGAGAGAGAAACAAGGAGAGAGAGAGAGAGACCGAAGGAGTGCGACTGAAGAAAAAACAAAGTGAGAAAAACAACAAGAACAAGAGAGAAGAGGGACAGTACAGTCAGTCAGCAATCCCCCCATCCCCCCCCGCCATTTACATAATCCCACTCCCGCCACCAATGCCCCCTCCCCAGACTTGATTCCTGGAATGGACGGATTAAGATGAAGCCGAACGACCACAAGAACAACGATAATCATCCAAAAATCATCATCTTCATCTCCACAATATTATTATTATTAGCGCAAAGCAGCAATATGCGGAATGCGCGGCGCAGAGCCCTAATCCGCCAGATGCGGGAGCTATTTTTAAAGCGCCTTTTCGGGATAAAAAACACTGAAAAAAGAAATACAATCCCACCCACGAAAATACACTTAATCCCAAAACTGCAGAAATTACTGGGGGTGGGTGAGGTGGGGGGGGGTTGGGGGGGGGGTGTTCCAGTTTATTTTATCTCGGTCTCTCCTTACTGCTCTCCCTCTCATCTTTCATCTCTCTCTCTCTCTCTCTCCCTTTGTCTCCCCCTCCCCCCCACCTTCATACTGAGTGAAAACAAGTAAAACTAAATTTGAAATTAATTAATTCAAAAAATATAATCCAGTCATTAGAACACTGAGCGGATTCCAATTCCAGATTACAAAAAGAAGAGACTGAATAGAAGAAGCCCCCCAAAACTTGGCGATTTTCTCTCTCTCTCTCTCTCTCTCTCTCTCTCTCTCTCTCTCTCTCTCTCTCTCTCTCTCTCTCTCACACACACAGCCTCCGCCTTTCTCTCTCCCTCCCTCCCTCCCTCCTCGTAAAGCCTGCCACGGACACGCCCGTGTTTATACACAGAGCCGTACAGGTAACTCGCACGAACCGCTGCTGCAGTCCTCGGGTGCAGTGCACCTTATAAATCAACTGCAGAAGTCTGTGCAAGAGTGAGAGCTGGCGTTCTCGAGGGGGAAGTGAAACCGACAGGAACAAAAACAAACGCGTGAAAGTTCTGTCCCCTATACTACTACTACTGCTGCTGCTGTTTTTGACCTTTAACCCCAATCACTGTATAGAACTGTGTGACTGCCAGCCAATCAATGACTGACTTTCTGCGGCCATTTATTATTGTTGTCGTTTGTGAATATGGTCTTTCTGTGGGTTTGTGATGAGATTTGGTTACCTGGTCTTACACTTGCACTTTAGTTATAAACATGATATGAGACCCCTACATAGACATTCATGTATTTATATAACACACACACACATATATATATATATATATGACTTGACTCCAGTGTTTCTTGGAGTATTTATAAATGCAGCCCATTCTATACAGGGAGCATCTGTACAGCCACTGTGTGCGTGTGTATTTATATACACCATGTATTTATATATATTTATATGTGGGAACACGACTGCATATCCGCATCTTGCGTCCTGTGTCAGTGTGAATGTGCACTTCGCTGATGAGGCAGAATCGCACCACTTGTAATTAAGGCAGCTACGAAATCACTGCACTTAAGGGAGATGCTGTAAATCTCTCTCCCTCTCTCATTAAGGAGAGAGAGGGAGAAAGAGAGAGAGAGAGAGAGAGAGAGAGAGAGAGAGAGAGAGGAAAAAAAAAAGTTTCATTGGTGTGATGAGGTTGTGAAAGTCCTGCCAAAGACATTTGGAAATACGGCACGGCAGCCCAGGTCAGACAACACAGCCCGGCAGGGCGCCGCACAACTCAGCGCCCCACTGGGACCCCACTCACAAAACACGACCCGCTCGACACTAACAGAGGAGCAGCTCTGACTCTAATCCCCCCCACAGCGTCGGACACAGGGTGTGTGTTCAAGCTGCTCACTTCCCGCAAGTCAAGGCTGAGAGCTTTCCGTAGCAGCCAGAGGAGGAAACTTTACTCACACTATTACTGTAAGTCACTACTACTAGGACCTTGACAAACACTACTACTGTTATACACTACTGCTCCTGTTATTCACTATTACTAGGACCTCAACTAACACTACTGCTGGTATATACAACTACTACTAGAATACTTACTAACACTACAACTGGTATACACAACTATTACTGTTCAACATTACTAGGACTTCTATTAACATTACTAATGTTATATACCACTACTAGGACTTCTAACACTACTACTGTTATACATTACTACTAGGACTTCAACAAATACCACTCTTTATACACTACTAGGACTTCTACTAACACTACTATGCTTATACACCAATACTGTTATCCACTACTATTGTTATTCACCACAACTAGGACATCTAACACACACTACTACACTACCACAACTAAATAATAGTAACAAACAGAAACTGTCGAGAAACGCGTACACACACTATTCGTGTTCAAACAAGTTGGGTTAATGTTCAGTTACACAATCTTCTGACACACTCACTCACTCACTTCCTAGGTTTTAGCACAGACTCGCGTGGAGCGCATTCGTGTCGTGTTGTTGTCTTTAACACAAGTGTCCTCCACTGCAGTGTGTCCCCCCCACCCCCCATGTTTAACACAAACACTACAGAGGTACTCTTGCAGTTCAATTGGCAGCTGCACTGGACTTTCTTCAGTCTACAGTCTGTGCTGTAATAGCAAACAACACTCTCCAAAAATCACTGTAACACACTCTCACACCGCAACAACACTGTAACACACTCTCACACCGCAACAACACTGTAACACACTCTCACACCGCAACAACACTGTAACACACTCTCACACCGCAACAACACATTAACACACTCTCACACCGCAACAACACATTAACACACTCTCACACTGCAACAACACTGTAACACACTCTCACACTGCAACAACACTGTAACACTCTCACACTGCAACAACACTGTAACACTCTCACACTGCAACAACACTGTAACACACTCTCACACTGCAACAACACTGTAACACACTCTCACACTGCAACACTAACACACTCTCACACCGCAACAACACATTAACACACTCTCACACCGCAACAACACTGTAACACACTCTCACACTGCAACAACACTGTAACACACTCTCACACCGCAACAACACATTAACACACTCTCACACTGCAACAACACATTAACACACTCTCACACTGCAACAACACTGTAACACACTCTCACACTGCAACAACACTGTAACACACTCTCACACTGCAACAACACTAACACACTCTCACACTGCAACAACACTAACACACTCTCACACCGCAACAACACATTAACACACTCTCACACCGCAACAACACATTAACACACTCTCACACCGCAACAACACTGTAACACACTCTCACACTGCAACAACACTGTAACACACTCTCACACTGCAACAACACTAACACACTCTCACACTGCAACAACACTAACACACTCTCACACCGCAACAACACTAACACACTCTCACACTGCAACAACACTAACACACTCTCACACCGCAACAACACATTAACACACTCTCACACTGCAACAACACTGTAACACACTCTCACACTGCAACAACACTGTAACACACTCTCACACTGCAACAACACTGTAACACACTCTCACACTGCAACAACACTAACACACTCTCACACTGCAACAACACTGTAACACACTCACACCGCAACAACACTGTAACACACTCTCACACCGCAACAACACTGTAACACACTCTCACACCGCAACAACACTGTAACACACTCTCACACCGCAACAACCCTGTAACACACTCTCACACTGCAACAACACTGTAACACTCTCACACTGCAACAACACTAACACACTCTCACACTGCAACAACACTAACACACTCTCACACCGCAACAACACATTAACACACTCTCACACTGCAACAACACTGTAACACACTCTCACACTGCAACAACACTGTAACACACTCTCACACCGCAACAACCCTGTAACACACTCTCACACTGCAACAACACTGTAACACTCTCACACTGCAACAACATTAACACACTCTCACACCGCAACAACACTGTAACACACTCTCACACTGCAACAACACTGTAACACACTCTCACACTGCAACAACACTAACACACTCTCACACTGCAACAACACTGTAACACACTCACACCGCAACAACACTGTAACACACTCTCACACCGCAACAACACTGTAACACACTCTCACACCGCAACAACACTGTAACACACTCTCACACCGCAACAACACTAACACACTCTCACACTGCAACAACCCTGTAACACACACACACTCCAAGTCACTGACACAAACACAAACATTCCCCCAAAACACACTCCCCCGTTTAACCCCTCACACCCTGCGCTGCCCCCCCCACGACCACCTCCCACCGCGATCGCACAGCACCGGGTCCCAACCGGCCCGCAGACGCACAGCACACGCACCCTGCGGCCGGCGAGGCACTCACTTGGGGTTGCTGCTGTTCCAGTACACGCTGTGCCTCTCCGCCGCGGCGACCCCCGCAGCCACGGCCACGCACACCATCCACAACACGTCCATCGCGGCGTGCGGGTAGAGCAGGGAGGCGGTGCTGTGATGCAGACCCACCGCAACACGGACAGATAGCAGCAAAACAACGACGACGACGACACAAAAAGCGAGTCCCAGTTCTCAATGTCCTGCAGTGCAAACAAACACGGGAGATCAGACGCGCTTCCAGCACCGGCTCACTTCTGCTGAGCCCGACCTCGGGCCATCTGGTTTTGTTCAACGGCCCTCCTGGATGACCCCGCCCCCTCTACGGTCTGATCACCAATCACGGGCCACGGCACCCACTAAGCCCCTCCCATTCTCCCGCGTTGCCCCGCCCCCTTCCCGCAAGCTGTTTCTCCAAACGATGGTAGGAATCAGCATAACAATCAGAGCAATAACAATACGACGCACCGCAGCTGTAATTTAAAGTATCCGACGGGACTTCCAGTGCCTTTTGCATGCATTGTTCATGAATATGTGTTATATTGAATGGTAGTGTGCAGTTTAGTACAGTGTAGTAGCAGTTGCGTAAAAGATACGCATGTAGTGTCAATTTCCTCTCCCTGTCTGTCTCTTCTTGTCCTGAAAGAGTTTTGCACATGCATGTAGAGGAATACAGTGCTATAACATAATAATAACAACCATTATTACTGGTATTATAATGCAACATGGAGCCGAGCAACTTTGCACCATCTCCCTCACTGTCTGTTTTTGTTTTTTGTTTTTGTTTGTTTGTTTGTTTGTTTTCCGGTGGATAACTGGTTTCATGCAACAATTTCCGAGCGCAGTCATTAAGTCATTAATACTGAGTCAATCACCACGGACACAGACTGTAACCAGAAACTGGAGGGAGAGAGCGAGAGAGAGGGAGAGAGATTCATAACGGAGAGAAAGAAAAGAAGGAAAATAGACAAGGAGTGAAAGAGGGGATGAGGAAGAGGAGAGAGCGAGAGAATTGGCAATGTATATAACTCCTTCACTACACTACCAAGAGATAGAACAAGAGCGAGAGAGAGAGAGGGGGAGAGAGAGAGAGACTCATTTATATGAATTTAGCATTCATAATATAGTGTAAAGTCCCTCACAACACTGAAGAGAGAGGGGGGTGGCGGGGCGGGGGTGAGGGGGAATGAATTGGGGAAGGAGACAGAGAGAGAGAGAGAGACAGATGATAGTAAGATAACCTCTCTCTCTCCCTCACTCGGAGACTCTGCCAGAGAAACAGCTGGAGGGCCAAAACCTGTCTGCCCCCCCACCCTTCACAAAAGATATAAAATACCTTTCCAGGCAGCCAGCCCCCCCAGGGCTGTTCTCACTGCCCTGACACAACTACCCCCCACCTAACGCAGCTTTAAAATGAACCATATTGTACTGTATACGTCCCTGCCTGTCTGTAACTGTGTCCTACTCCCTCTCCATCTCCGGCTCGCTTCCTCTCTTTTTCTCCCCCCCTCTCTCTCTATCTCTCTCCCTCTCTCGCCCCCTCTCTTTCTCTCTCTTCCTCTATCTCTCCCCCTCTCTTTCCCCTCTCTCATACATCTCTCCATCTCTCCCTCCTCTCTCTCTACCCCACTCTCTTCCTTTCTCCTTCTCCCTCCCTGTCTCCCCTTCTCCCCCTCTCTTCCTCTCCCTTCCCCTCTCTCTCCCCCTCTCATCCAACTCTCTCCATCTCTCCCTTCTCTCTCTCTACCCCTCTCTTCCTCTCTCTCCCCCTCTCTCCCTCTCTTCCCTTCTCTCTCCCTCTCTCGTCCCTCTCGCCTATCCCTCCTCTCGCTCTCTCTATCTCTACCCCTCTCTCTTCCTCAATTCCTCTCTCTCTCCCTCTCTCTCCCCATCTCTCCCTCTCTCTCTACCCCTGTCTCCCTCTCTTCCTCTCTCTTCCCTTCTCTCCCTCTCTCATCCCTCTCACCTATCCTTCCTCTCGCTCTATCTCTACCCCTCTCTCTTCCTCAATCCCTCTCTCTCTCCCTCTCTCTCCCCATCTCTCCCTCTCTCTCTACCCCTCTCTCCCTCTCTCCCTCTCACTAATCCCCCCACCCCCCGCCCCCCAGTCTCTCTGTGTGGCCCCGAAACTATCCCTCTACCACCCCCCCCGACTCCTTCCAGAAAGAGAAGAAGAAAAGGAAAATCAATTTAACAGCCCCCCCACCTCTCTCCCTGCATGTCTTTAGAGCATCCAGTCTGGCACACTTACACAAGCTGCTCAGTTTTGGGCAGCACAAAAGGACGAGGCCCATTCCATTAGCATACAGGTGCCCCCCCCGCGCCCTGCTACACTGCCCTGCTGTGCGCCACACTCCTGCACAATAGTGTCCATGTGGCCCGAGTGACTGGGGGACTCGGTGGCGGTCTATTGCGGAGTGTGCCGTCCTGGGGGGGGTTATAAGGTCACTGAATAACTGCGCCCCCCCACCCTTACTCTCTCTGTCTCTTCCTCTCTTTCTCCACAAAACTGAGTGTGTCACTATGAGCAGCAGACATTACACTACAGCACTGCAATGGAATGGAATCTTATATAATAAGAAGAATTAGAATAATAAGAATCGGAATTATAAGAATCAGAATAGTGATACAGTTAAATCAGATGTACAGTATAGGGCAGAGTAACGGCATGTCATTTTAATTTGTTCATCATTAATTTAAATTCATTTAGACTTCATATATATCATTTTCTCTCTCTCATGCTGAAAAGATGTTTTTGCTCCCCTCTCCCTCTTTCTCTTCCTCTCGTTTTCTCTTTCTCTCTCTACATCTTTCTTTCTTTCCCTCTCTCTCTCTCTCTCTCTCTCTCTCTCTCTCTCAGGAGACAGTAGCCCAGATGCCTGCAGCAGATAGCGCCCTGAAAGCAAGAATAATTTATCTCCCTCTTTCTGCCTCCTTCTCTCCCTCCCTCCCTTCCTCCCATCCCCCTCTCCTCTTCTCCTTCCCTCCCTGGCTCCCCCTCTCCCTCCCTCCCCAGAGCTGTATTCATTAACAGCTTTTTATGATTCCAGATGGTGTTCTGTTCTGTTCTACTGTGCAGCTAAGTGTGCCTGGCAGCCAGTCTGTCTGTCTGTGTGTCTGTGTGTGTGGGTGTCTGTGTGTGTGTGTGTATCTATCTGATGAGATGTGCCTGTCTGCCTGTCTTTGTGTGTGTGTGTGTGTGTGTGTGTGTGTGTGTGTCTGTCTGTCTGTCTGATTAGATGTGTCTGTCTGTCTGTCTTTGTGTGTGTGTGTGTGTGTCTGTCTGTCTGTCTGTCTGTTTTTGTGTGTGTCTGTGTGTGTCTGTGTTTCTGTAAGACCACAAACAGGCACACTTCTGTAATTAAAAGACTCTTCTACCCCCTCCACCACCTGTTACACAAATGACCCCCCCCCCCATCTTGTAAAGATGAACAGAGAGAAAGACAAGAAGAAAGGGAGGAACGAAAAGAGAAAGGCAAAGGGAAAATCAATGATCAGGGCTGCTGGTTCGTCCAAGCAGAGCACACAACACAGAGCACAGCGCACACAACACAGAACATACAGCACAGAGCACAGAACACACAGAACACAGAATACATAACACAGAGCACAGAGCACAGAACTCAGCACAGAGCACACAACACACAGAACACAGAATACATAGCACAGAGCACAGAGCACAGAACTCAGCACAGAGCACACAACACACAGAACACAGAATACATAGCACAGAGCACAGAGCACAGAACTCAGCACAGAGCACACAACACACAGAACACAGAATACATAGCACAGAGCACAGAGCACAGAACTCAGCACAGAGCACACAGCAAACAGCACAGAACACAGTGTGCACAGAATATGGAAATGAAATAGAGAAGATGTTTTGTATCTTTAGGACAGAGGTTGGGGATTCAGCACTTACCTATGCTGTATTACACAACTCCACACTACACTGCATTAAACTATATTAAACTACATATGCAATTCTGTACTCTAGTACAGGGCCTACACAGTATTGTACTGAACAAAACTACTGGACTGCACACTATACGTCTTATCTTATACATTGCAATTCAATGCTGCCGGATCTTAGCCGAGATTTGTTCTGTGGATCTGTGTAAACAACAGCAGTAACACACACAGAAAAAGAGGGAGTGAGAGTGAGAGAAAAGAGAGAGGGAGAGAGTGCGAGACAGACCATGAGAAAGAGAGAGAGAGCAGGAGAGGGTGAAACTGAGCCAAGAGAAATTATACAGAGAGCTCCGCCAGACGATGTCATCGTTTGCAAAGGTTCAAATTATTTTACTTGCTTATTTCTTTCTTTTTTATTTTAAGAATCTTACGCACGGCAGGCAAGGGAGAAAAAAAAAACACACACACACCGCGACAAACAGGAAACACCAAGGCAGTCATGTATAATATACACATGTACACGCAGCGCCGAGCCCTGTGCACCCTGGGGGTAAAAACAAAACGGTCATAACAACGAGAAAAAAAAAAAAAGTCTGGGTGTGAGGTTGAGACTCCGCCACGTCTGTACAGAGCGAAGAGGTGGAGGTTGAAGAAAGAGGTCAACAGAAAAGTTGTAAACCTTAAAGGCCCAACTCTGACACTGAGAAACCTATATTTAGGATACGGTTCAAGGCAGGGGTGGACTTACGGTTACATTTGGGTCGTTTTGAGAGCTTTATTAATATTACATCATAGCAATCTATCTGGGACGGAAATTAAGTGAGCAATTTAGGGTGATGGTTTCCCCGGGTTGGGACTGAGAGTTAGTAAAACCCAGCATCACTGAAGTAGAACCTTCTGCCAGTGGGAGAAGATTGTTTTAAAAACCAATTAATCAATTAATAAAACAATTAATCAATCAACACAAGTGCGGCACAATCCGCAGCACCTTACGGAGCTCGGATGGCTGTGCGGCCCCCCGGTCCCCCCCCCTGGTGCAGACTCAATTACCGCCCTCCCCGAACTTCATCGCCTGCGGGAGCCCCCCAGAGTTCGATCGTGGCTGGCAGGCGATTGTGCAGCCGGCAGATAAACAGACACTCGGCGCAGCAGCCGCCCCCCGCATCAGATAACAGCCCAGGCGGATAATTAAAAGATTAATAAAGAAATAAATAACCGTGATAGAATGGCTGTTGCCGTGCGGGGGCTGCAACCGTTATATTTCGGGTGGCTGGGATAGATGAGAGAGCTTATTACCGACCCCCCCCCACAATGAGAATGACTTGCTTATAGTAGGACGTACAGCAGTGTGTGTGAGTCTGGATCCCATTCACAAGGGTGTGTGTGTGTGTGTCTGTGTTTGTGTGCCTGTATGTATGTGTGTTTTCATGTCTGAGCGTGTGTGTGTGTAGGTGTGAGTGTGTGTGTGTCTTTGTATGTGTGGTTGTGTGCGTGTGAGGTTGTGTGTGTCAGCGTGTCCAGGCGTGTTGTGATGTTTTTGTGGCGTTTGGTTTCTTGCAGTTTTTTTTTCCCCCCTTCGGATGTTTGTTTGTGTCAGTCACTCCTTCTCCCCCACCACCATCTAACTCTCTCTCCCTCTCTTTCTCCTCCCTAACCCTGTTGCTCCCTCTCTCCCCTCCCTTCTTTTCCTCCCTTCTCCCTCTCTCTCTCTCCATTTCCTTCCCTCTCTTTCTCTCTATTCTTGGACATCCTAATTATAACTGGTTGTGTGGCAGAGTTCGCAGTCGGGCAGTCGCTTCGTCTATTTAAACCATCACTCTCTCTCTCTCTCTCTCTCTCTCTCTCCTCCTACTCCCGCACCTCCTCCCATCGCACAGCTGTCCCTGGGCAGAGCCAGAGAAAGAGAGAGAGAGAGAAAGAGGGAAAACTGCAAAAAGAGGGGAAGAGAGAGGGACACAGTAGGCGCGTTTACACTACTATTTCTAATCCGGATCAAATACATCAGTAGCATTTGATCCTGGTAGTGTAAACGCTCGAGCGGCTCAAGTCCCAGCATGCACTACGGCGGCGTGTGTTTTAGAGGCATACTGAGAGAGAGGGAGAAAGGCAGAGGGAAAGAAACAGGCCAAGAGATAGATGAAGGGAAGGGAGGAGAGAGCGAGGGATAATGGGGAGAGGGAAAGGGAGAGTATAAGTAAGAGAGAGAGAGAGAGACAAAGAAGGAGAGAGCTGGGGGGGTGGGGTAAAAGTACAGAGCTTGGGTTTCTGATACCTTATCTGTCTTAAGAGAGAAACATAGAAAGAGAGAGGGGTGGGGGGGAGACGGAGAGAGTGAGTGAGCTTTTATGTCTGTGTTTTTGTGTCTGTGTCTGTGTCTGGGTGTGTGTGTGTGTGTGTCTGGGTGTGTGTGTGTGTGTGTGTGTGTGTGTGTGTCTGGGTGTGTGTGTGTGTGTGTGTGTGTGTGTGTGTCTGGGTGTGTGTGTGTGTGTGTGTGTGTGTGTGTCCATTTGTTTCTCTGTCTATGTGTGTCTGTTGGCCCTGGTCCTTCATGTGTGTGTGTGTGTGTATGTACATGCGTCGGTTAGTGTGTTTTAGTGTGAGTATGTGTGTATGCGTGGCTATGTCCACATGCGTGTCTGTGTACGTGCATTTGTGAACGTGTGAGTGGGTGTAGAGCGCTCGTGACGTGTGTGTGTGTGAGTTTACCGCAAAGATTGCAAAGGGGCAAAGTCCATCAACAAGTGAGAGAAACATTGACTAAATGACTGACTGACTGACTGACTGACTGATTGACTGACTGACACACTGACTGACTGACTGACACACTGACTGACACACTGACTGACTGACTGACTGACACACTGACTGACTGACTGACACACTGACTGACACACTGACTGACTGACTGACTGACACACTGACTGACACACTGACTGACTGACTGACACTCTGACTGCCTGACACACTGTGTTTTTTTTTATGGGTCAGTGGGTGTGTGTATGTTTGTGTGTGTGTGTGTGTGAGAGAGAGAGATAGAGAGGGTGGGGGGTGTTTCAGTGGTGGGTTCTGGTGCCAGCATCTGCAGCTGTGAAAGAGAGAGGGAGGGAGTGGCAGTGATCTGGGGAGAGGTGGAGAACAAAAAAGAAGGGATGATCTCACTGCTGACTAGACCAGACTGTCTCCCTCTCTCCCCCTCTGTCTCTGCTCTGTGCCCCCAAGGAACACAAAACAGAATCTGGACTGGACTGGACTGGACTGCTGCACAGTCCCTGACTGGACTGGACGGAACGGGACTATGTTGGCGTTATGTGTTGTAATCCCTGAATGTTGTGTAATCCAGCTGTGGCCCTGGCTCTTATCGCTGCCGGTGTCCAGATGTGCGAGGATTACTGTCCCACTGACTCCCAATACACACACAACCCCCCCGATCTCTCCATCCCTCCCTCTACTCGAGCCTGAACAGAGAGATTCAGGATTACAGCCTAAATATAACAAGTCTGATGCTATCACCAGAAATAAACTGAGAGGGATGGAGGGAGAGAGAGGGGGAAGGGGGCACAGATATATGGGGAAAGGGAGAGAGAGAGGGGGAAAGTAGGGGAAGAGAGAGATGAGGGAGAGAGGGGATGGGGGCAGGGAGGGAAAGAAGGAGAGGGAGGGAGAGGGAGAGGAGGAGAGAAGGAGAGGGAGAAGGAGAGCAAGAGGGATAGGAAGAAGAAGAGGGGGATAAAGGGAGAGGGATAGAGGGAGAGAGGGGGAGAGGGAGAAGGAGATGGAGAGGGATAGAGGGAGAGAGGGAGAAGGAGATGGAGAGGGAGAAGAGGAGTGAGAGAGAGGGGGAGAGAGGGAGAGAGGGATAGAGGGAGAGAGAGGGTAGAGGGATAAAGCAAAAGGGATAGAGGGAGAGGGAAAGGGGGCAAAGTGTGCTATAAAGAGTCTGCTGATCCAAGTGTGTCCGGAGATATAAATAAACAGACTGAACGTTACATTTCTTTAAGCTGTATTTATTCGATGGCGTGGGGGGGGATTAAATAGAGATGGGGAAAAGGGGTGATGGAGAGGGATGGGGAGGGAGAGGGGAAAGCTGCAGGGCTGGGTACAAGTCCCATGGTTAGCCTGAACTGTCCGGCCGCAGTGAAGTCAGAGACGTCTGTACAGCTGATAATAGTGATCTGGACAGAGAATGTGTGTCCTGTGTGAGTGTGTGTGTGAAAGAGAGAGAGAGAGAGAGAGAGTGTCTGTCTGTGTGAGTGTGTGTGTATTTGTACAGTGTGCAAGTATATGGTCTGACAAGTATGCAGCCTATGCTACAAACATGCCTTCTATACCTGCCTGCATTTCCTATCAAACCTTTCGCTCTGCTTGGTAGTGCTGGTTGCAGTTACCGTAGTTGTTGCTGTGTTGTGTTATTGTGTTGTGTTGCTGTGTTGTGTTATTGTGTTGTGTTATTGTGTTGTGTTGTGTTGTGTTGCTGTGTTGTGTTATTGTGTTGTGTTGTGTTGCTGTGTTGTGTTATTGTGTTGTGTTAGTGTGTTGTGTTGTGTTGCTGTGTTGTGTTGCTGTGTTGTGTTGCTGTGTTATTGTGCTGTGTTGTTGTGTTGTGTTGCTGTGTTGTGTTATTGTGTTGTGTTATTGTGTTGTGTTGTGTTGCTGTGTTGTGTTGTGTTGCTGTGTTGTGTTATTGTGTTGTGTTATTGTGTTGTGTTGTGTTGCTGTGTTGCATTGCTGTGTTGCTGTGTTGTGTTATTGTGTTGTGTTGTGTTGCTGTGTTGTGTTGTGTTGCTGTGTTGTGTTGCTGTGTTGTGTTGCTGTGTTGCTGTGTTGTGTTATTGTGCTGTGTTGTGTTATTGTGTTGCTGTGTTGTGTTGCTGTGTTGCTGTGTTGTGTTATTGTGCTGTGTTGTGTTGCTGTGTTGCTGTGTTGTGTTATTGTGCTGTGTTGTGTTGCTGTGTTGTGTTGCTGTGTTGCTGTGTTGTGTTATTGTGCTGTGTTGTGTTATTGTGTTGCTGTGTTGTGTTGCTGTGTTGCTGTGTTGTGTTATTGTGCTGTGTTGTGTTGCTGTGTTGCTGTGTTGTGTTATTGTGCTGTGTTGTGTTGCTGTGTTGCTGTGTTGTGTTGCTGTGTTGCTGTGTTGTGTTATTGTGCTGTGTTGTGTTGCTGTGTTGCTGTGTTGTGTTATTGTGCTGTGTTGTTGTGTTGTGTTGCTGTGTTGTTGCCCGAGTCACCCGTTCAGTCTGTGCTGGCGCCGTGGCTCAGCACCGCCATCAGGTGGCCAGAGGCATGAACTGCACCCGTCCAATGAACCATGTTGTTTTAGTTGTGAACGATTCAGCGAAGTGGTATAGAACATTTGCGAAACAATACTTGTAGTACCAGCAATCTTCTTCTTCTTCTTCTTCTTCTTCTTCTTCTTCTTCTTCTTCTTCTTCTTCTTCTTAATAATAATAATAATAATAATAATAATAATAATTACAACTACTAGTAAAAGGAAACAGAATGCAGTCGTGCCCAGTGTAATCCGGTCGGGGTGTGCTTCTCGTCGGTCGGGTTTCGGTAGCTGGTTGTGCTGTTGTGTGTGAGTCACCCTGAGGCCGGGCGAGGCGGCGGCGGGAACCGATCAATCAGC
>NW_027102881.1:27500-29005 GCF_036373705.1 Amia ocellicauda
GTCTGCCTGCAGCCTCACAACACTCATACACACACATTACAAACTCATACACACAGACACACAACACTGCTCACACACACTCGGTACACATTCATACACACTTACAGACACACACACACACACAAACACTAACACACTCATAACAAACTGCACACACTCTCACGCACACACTCATATACACACACTCTACACACATACTGCACACTCATACACACACACACACTACACTACACACTCATACACACACACACACTACACTACACACTCATACACACAGAGACACACTCACAACAAACTGCACACACTCATATACACACACTCTACACACATACTGCACACTCATACACACACTCATACACACAGAGACACACACACAAACACTACACATTCATACACACACAAACACTACACATTCATACACACACATTACAAACGCATACACACAGAGACACACAAACAAAACACTACACACTCATACACACACACAAACACTACAGTCATACACACAGAAACACACAACACTGCTCACACACACTCGTACACGCACACAAACACACAGACACACACAAACACTAACACACTCATACACAGAGACACACAATCACTCACTCATACACACACACACACACACACACACAAACACTACACACACTATACACTTATACACAGAAACACACACACACACAAACACTAACACTCTCATACACACACACAAACACTACACAGTCATACACACAGAAACACACAACACTGCTCACACACACTTGTACACGCACACAAACACTCATACACACACTACACACTCACACACACACAGACACACAAACACTATACACTTATACACAGAAACACACACAAACACTAACACTCTCATACACACACTACACACACTACAAACTCATACACAGAGACACACAAACACTACACATTCATACACGCACAGTACACATTCATACACACACACTACACACACACACAAACACTACACATTCATACAAACACACTACACACTCATACACACACATTACAAACGCATACACACAGAGACACACAAACAAAACACTACACACACTCATACACACACAAACACTACAGTCATACACACAGAGACACACAACACTGCTCACACACACTCGTACACACACACAAACACTCATACACACACTACACACTCACACACACACTACACACTTATACACAGAAACACACACACAAACACTAACACACTCATACACAGAGACACACAATCACTCACACTCACACACACACACTACACACTCATACACAAACTCTACACACACAAATAGACACTAACACACACATACAAATAGAGAGAGAGAGAGAAAATGACAGACAGGAAATTGAGAGATAGAGAGAGAGAGTCACTGTCACACAACCTCTCTCTGGGGAGTTAGTGAGAACTGAGAAGCAATTAATAATACTAATGAATTTCCCCTAATTAATGACACATCACTCGGGGACACGGGAAAAACAGGGAGGGAGGG
>NW_027102882.1:0-15000 GCF_036373705.1 Amia ocellicauda
GGTTTGGGGGGCGATCGGGGCCGGTTCCGAAAATCGCTAAATCTCCCATAGCCAGCCCACGCTCCATCCGATAGAGCAATGCCGGGCGGCCGGCCGGCAACTACGGATCATAAGAAATCAACGGGGGCATTTCTCCGAAAACTAACACCGGGGCAGTGCTCAGGGGGGTCCCACCTCGTGGCCACCCGGTTTGGGGGGCGATCGGGGCCGGTTCCGAAAATCGCTAAATCTCCCATAGCCAGCCCACGCTCCATCCGATAGAGCAATGCCGGGCGGCCGGCCGGCAACTACGGATCATAACAAATCAACGGGGGCATTTCTCCGAAAACTAACACCGGGGCAGTGCTCAGGGGGGTCCCACCTCGTGGCCACCCGGTTTGGGGGGCCATCGGGGCCGGCTGAAGAATCGCCCATACTCTGCCATAGGCAGCCCACGGTCCATCCGATCAGAGCAATGCCGGGCGGCCGGCAACCTATGGATCATAACACATCAACGGAGGCATGATAAGAGCATCTTTTATTATCTGCCAAGAAATATAGACCATCACAATGTTCCCCAACTTTCAGCTTCTACCACATCGCTGGGGAGTTTATTCCACTGTGTGACTACTCTCTCTCTATCTCTCTCTCTCTCTCTCTCTCTCTCTCTCTCTCTGTGTGTGTGTGTGTGTGTGTGTGTGTGTGTGTGTGTGTGTGTGTGTGTACAGCAGTGTCTCCGGTTTTCCTTTTGGAATGCCTTGAAGCCGGGGGGGCTTTGCACTCATGAGAACATAGGGTGTCCTTGCCCTCCTTTCGCAGCCCAGGGCATTGAGAGATCCCTAGACGGGGAAATTACTTTCAAACTGCAGTACCGAAATGTGTCCGTTAGATGGTAGCATGCACCAAGGAATGAAGGAAAGTGCAAAACAAAATGAAAAGGCACATCGCCTGGGCGAAAAATAATCGTAACAAATCAACGGGGGCATTTCTCCGAAAACTAACACCGGGGCAGTGCTCAGGGGGGTCCCACCTCGTGGCCACCCGGTTTGGGGGGCGATCGGGGCCGGTTCCGAAAATCGCTAAATCTCCCATAGCCAGCCCACGCTCCATCCGATAGAGCAATGCCGGGCGGCCGGCCGGCAACTACGGATCATAACAAATCAACGGGGGCATTTCTCCGAAAACTAACACCGGGGCAGTGCTCAGGGGGGTCCCACCTCGTGGCCACCCGGTTTGGGGGGCGATCGGGGCCGGTTCCGAAAATCGCTAAATCTCCCATAGCCAGCCCACGCTCCATCCGATAGAGCAATGCCGGGCGGCCGGCCGGCAACTACGGATCATAACAAATCAACGGGGGCATTTCTCCGAAAACTAACACCGGGGCAGTGCTCAGGGGGGTCCCACCTCGTGGCCACCCGGTTTGGGGGGCGATCGGGGCCGGTTCCGAAAATCGCTAAATCTCCCATAGCCAGCCCACGCTCCATCCGATAGAGCAATGCCGGGCGGCCGGCCGGCAACTACGGATCATAACAAATCAACGGGGGCATTTCTCCGAAAACTAACACCGGGGCAGTGCTCAGGGGGGTCCCACCTCGTGGCCACCCGGTTTGGGGGGCGATCGGGGCCGGTTCCGAAAATCGCTAAATCTCCCATAGCCAGCCCACGCTCCATCCGATAGAGCAATGCCGGGCGGCCGGCCGGCAACTACGGATCATAACAAATCAACGGGGGCATTTCTCGGAAAACTAACACCGGGGCAGTGCTCAGGGGGGTCCCACCTCGTGGCCACCCGGTTTGGGGGGCCATCGGGGCCGGTTCCGAAAATCGCTAAATCTCCCATAGCCAGCCCACGCTCCATCCGATAGAGCAATGCCGGGCGGCCGGCCGGCAACTACGGATCATAACAAATCAACGGGGGCAGTTCTCCAGAAACTAACACCGGGGCAGTGCTCAGGAGGCTCCCAGCTATCAGCCACCCTATCCCGGGACCGATGGGAGCACTTTAAAATTTTCGAGTCAGGGGACCAGACGGCCGAGTGAAAAACTTTGAAAAATATTCTATCTCCTCACTCCCATTGACTTTGCATTAGGGCGACCAGGCGGCCGGCGGAAAAAAAATCATAACAAATCAACGGGGGCATTTCTCCAGAAACTAACACCGGGGCTGTGCTCAGGGGGCTCCCAGCTATCAGCCACCCTACCCTGGGACCGATGGGAGCACTTTAAAATTTTCGAGTCAGGGGACCAGACGGCCGAGTGAAAAACTTTGAAAAATATTCTATCTCCTCACTCCCATTGACTTTGCATTAGGGCGACCAGGCGGCCGGCGGAAAAAAAATCATAACAAATCAACGGGGGCATTTCTCCAGAAACTAACACCGGGGCAGTGCTCAGGGGGCTCCCAGCTATCAGCCACCCTACCCTGGGACCGATGGGAGCACTTTAAAATTTTCGAGTCAGGGGACCAGACGGCCGAGTGAAAAACTTTGAAAAATATTCTATCTCCTCACTCCCATTGACTTTGCATTAGGGCGACCAGGCGGCCGGCGGAAAAAAAATCATAACAAATCAACGGGGGCATTTCTCCAGAAACTAACACCGGGGCAGTGCTCAGGGGGCTCCCAGCTATCAGCCACCCTACCCTGGGACCGATGGGAGCACTTTAAAATTTTCGAGTCAGGGGACCAGACGGCCGAGTGAAAAACTTTGAAAAATATTCTATCTCCTCACTCCCATTGACTTTGCATTAGGGCGACCAGGCGGCCGGCGGAAAAAAAATCATAACAAATCAACGGGGGCATTTCTCCAGAAACTAACACCGGGGCAGTGCTCAGGGGGCTCCCAGCTATCAGCCACCCTACCCTGGGACCGATGGGAGCACTTTAAAATTTTCGAGTCAGGGGACCAGACGGCCGAGTGAAAAACTTTGAAAAATATTCTATCTCCTCACTCCCATTGACTTTGCATTAGGGCGACCAGGCGGCCGGCGGAAAAAAAATCATAACAAATCAACGGGGGCATTTCTCCAGAAACTAACACCGGGGCAGTGCTCAGGGGGCTCCCAGCTATCAGCCACCCTACCCTGGGACCGATGGGAGCACTTTAAAATTTTCGAGTCAGGGGACCAGACGGCCGAGTGAAAAACTTTGAAAAATATTCTATCTCCTCACTCCCATTGACTTTGCATTAGGGCGACCAGGCGGCCGGCGGAAAAAAAATCATAACAAATCAACGGGGGCATTTCTCCAGAAACTAACACCGGGGCTGTGCTCAGGGGGCTCCCAGCTATCAGCCCCCCGGGTCTGGGGGCATTGTTTTTCTTTTTAATCATTTTGAGCATTTCCCCCAGTTTAGAGATGTGTGCCCCTAGACAACCCATTGAGAATAACTATGAAATGTTCTGAAGTTTTGATTTTCAAATGTCGGTGAAAATTGAAAAACGTCATATATTCTTCAAAGGAAGCATGGGGCGATGGTAGGGAGAGTCCCCGCAGCGTGCCTCGGCAGCGATGGGAGCGTTTTCGATGTCCCCGTCCCCCCCCATAGGGATAGAAGGGGAGTTAGGTGACCAGGCGTCCCGGGTCCCAAAAATCGAAAAATTAATATAGAATGCTTTTTAATCCATAAATAAAGTAGGGGGCAGTCCTGGTGAGAGTCCCAGCCACAGCCCCAGTGTGTTTTGGAGTCGTTTGTGGCCGGGTGAAAAACTTTGAAAAATTTTCTATCTCCTCACTCCCATTGACTTTACATTAGGGCGACCAGGCGGCCGGCGGAAAAAAAATCATAACAAATCAACGGAGGCATTTCTCCGAAAACTAACACCGGGGCAGTGCTCAGGGGGCTCCCAGCTATCAGCCACCCTATCCCGGGACCGATGGGAGCACTTTAAAATTTTCGAGTTAGGGGACCAGGCGGCCGAGTGAAAAACTTTGAAAAATTTTCTATCTCCTCACTCCCATTGACTTTGCATTAGGGCGACCAGGCGGCCGGCGGAAAAAAAATCATAACAAATCAACGGGGGCATTTCTCCGAAAACTAACACCGGGGCAGTGCTCAGGGGGGTCCCACCTCGTGGCCACCCGGTTTGGGGGGCGATCGGGGCCGGTTCCGAAAATCGCTAAATCTCCCATAGCCAGCCCACGCTCCATCCGATAGAGCAATGCCGGGCGGCCGGCCGGCAACTACGGATCATAAGAAATCAACGGGGGCATTTCTCCGAAAACTAACACCGGGGCAGTGCTCAGGGGGGTCCCACCTCGTGGCCACCCGGTTTGGGGGGCGATCGGGGCCGGTTCCGAAAATCGCTAAATCTCCCATAGCCAGCCCACGCTCCATCCGATAGAGCAATGCCGGGCGGCCGGCCGGCAACTACGGATCATAACAAATCAACGGGGGCATTTCTCCGAAAACTAACACCGGGGCAGTGCTCAGGGGGGTCCCACCTCGTGGCCACCCGGTTTGGGGGGCCATCGGGGCCGGCTGAAGAATCGCCCATACTCTGCCATAGGCAGCCCACGGTCCATCCGATCAGAGCAATGCCGGGCGGCCGGCAACCTATGGATCATAACACATCAACGGAGGCATGATAAGAGCATCTTTTATTATCTGCCAAGAAATATAGACCATCACAATGTTCCCCAACTTTCAGCTTCTACCACATCGCTGGGGAGTTTATTCCACTGTGTGACTACTCTCTCTCTATCTCTCTCTCTCTCTCTCTCTCTCTCTCTCTCTGTGTGTGTGTGTGTGTGTGTGTGTGTGTGTGTGTGTGTGTGTGTGTGTACAGCAGTGTCTCCGGTTTTCCTTTTGGAATGCCTTGAAGCCGGGGGGGCTTTGCACTCATGAGAACATAGGGTGTCCTTGCCCTCCTTTCGCAGCCCAGGGCATTGAGAGATCCCTAGACGGGGAAATTACTTTCAAACTGCAGTACCGAAATGTGTCCGTTAGATGGTAGCATGCACCAAGGAATGAAGGAAAGTGCAAAACAAAATGAAAAGGCACATCGCCTGGGCGAAAAATAATCGTAACAAATCAACGGGGGCATTTCTCCGAAAACTAACACCGGGGCAGTGCTCAGGGGGGTCCCACCTCGTGGCCACCCGGTTTGGGGGGCGATCGGGGCCGGTTCCGAAAATCGCTAAATCTCCCATAGCCAGCCCACGCTCCATCCGATAGAGCAATGCCGGGCGGCCGGCCGGCAACTACGGATCATAACAAATCAACGGGGGCATTTCTCCGAAAACTAACACCGGGGCAGTGCTCAGGGGGGTCCCACCTCGTGGCCACCCGGTTTGGGGGGCGATCGGGGCCGGTTCCGAAAATCGCTAAATCTCCCATAGCCAGCCCACGCTCCATCCGATAGAGCAATGCCGGGCGGCCGGCCGGCAACTACGGATCATAACAAATCAACGGGGGCATTTCTCCGAAAACTAACACCGGGGCAGTGCTCAGGGGGGTCCCACCTCGTGGCCACCCGGTTTGGGGGGCGATCGGGGCCGGTTCCGAAAATCGCTAAATCTCCCATAGCCAGCCCACGCTCCATCCGATAGAGCAATGCCGGGCGGCCGGCCGGCAACTACGGATCATAACAAATCAACGGGGGCATTTCTCCGAAAACTAACACCGGGGCAGTGCTCAGGGGGGTCCCACCTCGTGGCCACCCGGTTTGGGGGGCGATCGGGGCCGGTTCCGAAAATCGCTAAATCTCCCATAGCCAGCCCACGCTCCATCCGATAGAGCAATGCCGGGCGGCCGGCCGGCAACTACGGATCATAACAAATCAACGGGGGCATTTCTCGGAAAACTAACACCGGGGCAGTGCTCAGGGGGGTCCCACCTCGTGGCCACCCGGTTTGGGGGGCCATCGGGGCCGGTTCCGAAAATCGCTAAATCTCCCATAGCCAGCCCACGCTCCATCCGATAGAGCAATGCCGGGCGGCCGGCCGGCAACTACGGATCATAACAAATCAACGGGGGCAGTTCTCCAGAAACTAACACCGGGGCAGTGCTCAGGAGGCTCCCAGCTATCAGCCACCCTATCCCGGGACCGATGGGAGCACTTTAAAATTTTCGAGTCAGGGGACCAGACGGCCGAGTGAAAAACTTTGAAAAATATTCTATCTCCTCACTCCCATTGACTTTGCATTAGGGCGACCAGGCGGCCGGCGGAAAAAAAATCATAACAAATCAACGGGGGCATTTCTCCAGAAACTAACACCGGGGCTGTGCTCAGGGGGCTCCCAGCTATCAGCCACCCTACCCTGGGACCGATGGGAGCACTTTAAAATTTTCGAGTCAGGGGACCAGACGGCCGAGTGAAAAACTTTGAAAAATATTCTATCTCCTCACTCCCATTGACTTTGCATTAGGGCGACCAGGCGGCCGGCGGAAAAAAAATCATAACAAATCAACGGGGGCATTTCTCCAGAAACTAACACCGGGGCAGTGCTCAGGGGGCTCCCAGCTATCAGCCACCCTACCCTGGGACCGATGGGAGCACTTTAAAATTTTCGAGTCAGGGGACCAGACGGCCGAGTGAAAAACTTTGAAAAATATTCTATCTCCTCACTCCCATTGACTTTGCATTAGGGCGACCAGGCGGCCGGCGGAAAAAAAATCATAACAAATCAACGGGGGCATTTCTCCAGAAACTAACACCGGGGCAGTGCTCAGGGGGCTCCCAGCTATCAGCCACCCTACCCTGGGACCGATGGGAGCACTTTAAAATTTTCGAGTCAGGGGACCAGACGGCCGAGTGAAAAACTTTGAAAAATATTCTATCTCCTCACTCCCATTGACTTTGCATTAGGGCGACCAGGCGGCCGGCGGAAAAAAAATCATAACAAATCAACGGGGGCATTTCTCCAGAAACTAACACCGGGGCAGTGCTCAGGGGGCTCCCAGCTATCAGCCACCCTACCCTGGGACCGATGGGAGCACTTTAAAATTTTCGAGTCAGGGGACCAGACGGCCGAGTGAAAAACTTTGAAAAATATTCTATCTCCTCACTCCCATTGACTTTGCATTAGGGCGACCAGGCGGCCGGCGGAAAAAAAATCATAACAAATCAACGGGGGCATTTCTCCAGAAACTAACACCGGGGCAGTGCTCAGGGGGCTCCCAGCTATCAGCCACCCTACCCTGGGACCGATGGGAGCACTTTAAAATTTTCGAGTCAGGGGACCAGACGGCCGAGTGAAAAACTTTGAAAAATATTCTATCTCCTCACTCCCATTGACTTTGCATTAGGGCGACCAGGCGGCCGGCGGAAAAAAAATCATAACAAATCAACGGGGGCATTTCTCCAGAAACTAACACCGGGGCTGTGCTCAGGGGGCTCCCAGCTATCAGCCCCCCGGGTCTGGGGGCATTGTTTTTCTTTTTAATCATTTTGAGCATTTCCCCCAGTTTAGAGATGTGTGCCCCTAGACAACCCATTGAGAATAACTATGAAATGTTCTGAAGTTTTGATTTTCAAATGTCGGTGAAAATTGAAAAACGTCATATATTCTTCAAAGGAAGCATGGGGCGATGGTAGGGAGAGTCCCCGCAGCGTGCCTCGGCAGCGATGGGAGCGTTTTCGATGTCCCCGTCCCCCCCCATAGGGATAGAAGGGGAGTTAGGTGACCAGGCGTCCCGGGTCCCAAAAATCGAAAAATTAATATAGAATGCTTTTTAATCCATAAATAAAGTAGGGGGCAGTCCTGGTGAGAGTCCCAGCCACAGCCCCAGTGTGTTTTGGAGTCGTTTGTGGCCGGGTGAAAAACTTTGAAAAATTTTCTATCTCCTCACTCCCATTGACTTTACATTAGGGCGACCAGGCGGCCGGCGGAAAAAAAATCATAACAAATCAACGGAGGCATTTCTCCGAAAACTAACACCGGGGCAGTGCTCAGGGGGCTCCCAGCTATCAGCCACCCTATCCCGGGACCGATGGGAGCACTTTAAAATTTTCGAGTTAGGGGACCAGGCGGCCGAGTGAAAAACTTTGAAAAATTTTCTATCTCCTCACTCCCATTGACTTTGCATTAGGGCGACCAGGCGGCCGGCGGAAAAAAAATCATAACAAATCAACGGGGGCATTTCTCCGAAAACTAACACCGGGGCAGTGCTCAGGGGGGTCCCACCTCGTGGCCACCCGGTTTGGGGGGCGATCGGGGCCGGTTCCGAAAATCGCTAAATCTCCCATAGCCAGCCCACGCTCCATCCGATAGAGCAATGCCGGGCGGCCGGCCGGCAACTACGGATCATAAGAAATCAACGGGGGCATTTCTCCGAAAACTAACACCGGGGCAGTGCTCAGGGGGGTCCCACCTCGTGGCCACCCGGTTTGGGGGGCGATCGGGGCCGGTTCCGAAAATCGCTAAATCTCCCATAGCCAGCCCACGCTCCATCCGATAGAGCAATGCCGGGCGGCCGGCCGGCAACTACGGATCATAACAAATCAACGGGGGCATTTCTCCGAAAACTAACACCGGGGCAGTGCTCAGGGGGGTCCCACCTCGTGGCCACCCGGTTTGGGGGGCCATCGGGGCCGGCTGAAGAATCGCCCATACTCTGCCATAGGCAGCCCACGGTCCATCCGATCAGAGCAATGCCGGGCGGCCGGCAACCTATGGATCATAACACATCAACGGAGGCATGATAAGAGCATCTTTTATTATCTGCCAAGAAATATAGACCATCACAATGTTCCCCAACTTTCAGCTTCTACCACATCGCTGGGGAGTTTATTCCACTGTGTGACTACTCTCTCTCTATCTCTCTCTCTCTCTCTCTCTCTCTCTCTCTCTCTGTGTGTGTGTGTGTGTGTGTGTGTGTGTGTGTGTGTGTGTGTGTGTGTGTACAGCAGTGTCTCCGGTTTTCCTTTTGGAATGCCTTGAAGCCGGGGGGGCTTTGCACTCATGAGAACATAGGGTGTCCTTGCCCTCCTTTCGCAGCCCAGGGCATTGAGAGATCCCTAGACGGGGAAATTACTTTCAAACTGCAGTACCGAAATGTGTCCGTTAGATGGTAGCATGCACCAAGGAATGAAGGAAAGTGCAAAACAAAATGAAAAGGCACATCGCCTGGGCGAAAAATAATCGTAACAAATCAACGGGGGCATTTCTCCGAAAACTAACACCGGGGCAGTGCTCAGGGGGGTCCCACCTCGTGGCCACCCGGTTTGGGGGGCGATCGGGGCCGGTTCCGAAAATCGCTAAATCTCCCATAGCCAGCCCACGCTCCATCCGATAGAGCAATGCCGGGCGGCCGGCCGGCAACTACGGATCATAACAAATCAACGGGGGCATTTCTCCGAAAACTAACACCGGGGCAGTGCTCAGGGGGGTCCCACCTCGTGGCCACCCGGTTTGGGGGGCGATCGGGGCCGGTTCCGAAAATCGCTAAATCTCCCATAGCCAGCCCACGCTCCATCCGATAGAGCAATGCCGGGCGGCCGGCCGGCAACTACGGATCATAAGAAATCAACGGGGGCATTTCTCCGAAAACTAACACCGGGGCAGTGCTCAGGGGGGTCCCACCTCGTGGCCACCCGGTTTGGGGGGCGATCGGGGCCGGTTCCGAAAATCGCTAAATCTCCCATAGCCAGCCCACGCTCCATCCGATAGAGCAATGCCGGGCGGCCGGCCGGCAACTACGGATCATAACAAATCAACGGGGGCATTTCTCCGAAAACTAACACCGGGGCAGTGCTCAGGGGGGTCCCACCTCGTGGCCACCCGGTTTGGGGGGCCATCGGGGCCGGCTGAAGAATCGCCCATACTCTGCCATAGGCAGCCCACGGTCCATCCGATCAGAGCAATGCCGGGCGGCCGGCAACCTATGGATCATAACACATCAACGGAGGCATGATAAGAGCATCTTTTATTATCTGCCAAGAAATATAGACCATCACAATGTTCCCCAACTTTCAGCTTCTACCACATCGCTGGGGAGTTTATTCCACTGTGTGACTACTCTCTCTCTATCTCTCTCTCTCTCTCTCTCTCTCTCTCTCTCTCTGTGTGTGTGTGTGTGTGTGTGTGTGTGTGTGTGTGTGTGTGTGTGTGTACAGCAGTGTCTCCGGTTTTCCTTTTGGAATGCCTTGAAGCCGGGGGGGCTTTGCACTCATGAGAACATAGGGTGTCCTTGCCCTCCTTTCGCAGCCCAGGGCATTGAGAGATCCCTAGACGGGGAAATTACTTTCAAACTGCAGTACCGAAATGTGTCCGTTAGATGGTAGCATGCACCAAGGAATGAAGGAAAGTGCAAAACAAAATGAAAAGGCACATCGCCTGGGCGAAAAATAATCGTAACAAATCAACGGGGGCATTTCTCCGAAAACTAACACCGGGGCAGTGCTCAGGGGGGTCCCACCTCGTGGCCACCCGGTTTGGGGGGCGATCGGGGCCGGTTCCGAAAATCGCTAAATCTCCCATAGCCAGCCCACGCTCCATCCGATAGAGCAATGCCGGGCGGCCGGCCGGCAACTACGGATCATAACAAATCAACGGGGGCATTTCTCCGAAAACTAACACCGGGGCAGTGCTCAGGGGGGTCCCACCTCGTGGCCACCCGGTTTGGGGGGCGATCGGGGCCGGTTCCGAAAATCGCTAAATCTCCCATAGCCAGCCCACGCTCCATCCGATAGAGCAATGCCGGGCGGCCGGCCGGCAACTACGGATCATAACAAATCAACGGGGGCATTTCTCCGAAAACTAACACCGGGGCAGTGCTCAGGGGGGTCCCACCTCGTGGCCACCCGGTTTGGGGGGCGATCGGGGCCGGTTCCGAAAATCGCTAAATCTCCCATAGCCAGCCCACGCTCCATCCGATAGAGCAATGCCGGGCGGCCGGCCGGCAACTACGGATCATAACAAATCAACGGGGGCATTTCTCCGAAAACTAACACCGGGGCAGTGCTCAGGGGGGTCCCACCTCGTGGCCACCCGGTTTGGGGGGCGATCGGGGCCGGTTCCGAAAATCGCTAAATCTCCCATAGCCAGCCCACGCTCCATCCGATAGAGCAATGCCGGGCGGCCGGCCGGCAACTACGGATCATAACAAATCAACGGGGGCATTTCTCCGAAAACTAACACCGGGGCAGTGCTCAGGGGGGTCCCACCTCGTGGCCACCCGGTTTGGGGGGCGATCGGGGCCGGTTCCGAAAATCGCTAAATCTCCCATAGCCAGCCCACGCTCCATCCGATAGAGCAATGCCGGGCGGCCGGCCGGCAACTACGGATCATAACAAATCAACGGGGGCATTTCTCCGAAAACTAACACCGGGGCAGTGCTCAGGGGGGTCCCACCTCGTGGCCACCCGGTTTGGGGGGCGATCGGGGCCGGTTCCGAAAATCGCTAAATCTCCCATAGCCAGCCCACGCTCCATCCGATAGAGCAATGCCGGGCGGCCGGCCGGCAACTACGGATCATAACAAATCAACGGGGGCATTTCTCGGAAAACTAACACCGGGGCAGTGCTCAGGGGGGTCCCACCTCGTGGCCACCCGGTTTGGGGGGCCATCGGGGCCGGTTCCGAAAATCGCTAAATCTCCCATAGCCAGCCCACGCTCCATCCGATAGAGCAATGCCGGGCGGCCGGCCGGCAACTACGGATCATAACAAATCAACGGGGGCAGTTCTCCAGAAACTAACACCGGGGCAGTGCTCAGGAGGCTCCCAGCTATCAGCCACCCTATCCCGGGACCGATGGGAGCACTTTAAAATTTTCGAGTCAGGGGACCAGACGGCCGAGTGAAAAACTTTGAAAAATATTCTATCTCCTCACTCCCATTGACTTTGCATTAGGGCGACCAGGCGGCCGGCGGAAAAAAAATCATAACAAATCAACGGGGGCATTTCTCCAGAAACTAACACCGGGGCTGTGCTCAGGGGGCTCCCAGCTATCAGCCACCCTACCCTGGGACCGATGGGAGCACTTTAAAATTTTCGAGTCAGGGGACCAGACGGCCGAGTGAAAAACTTTGAAAAATATTCTATCTCCTCACTCCCATTGACTTTGCATTAGGGCGACCAGGCGGCCGGCGGAAAAAAAATCATAACAAATCAACGGGGGCATTTCTCCAGAAACTAACACCGGGGCAGTGCTCAGGGGGCTCCCAGCTATCAGCCACCCTACCCTGGGACCGATGGGAGCACTTTAAAATTTTCGAGTCAGGGGACCAGACGGCCGAGTGAAAAACTTTGAAAAATATTCTATCTCCTCACTCCCATTGACTTTGCATTAGGGCGACCAGGCGGCCGGCGGAAAAAAAATCATAACAAATCAACGGGGGCATTTCTCCAGAAACTAACACCGGGGCAGTGCTCAGGGGGCTCCCAGCTATCAGCCACCCTACCCTGGGACCGATGGGAGCACTTTAAAATTTTCGAGTCAGGGGACCAGACGGCCGAGTGAAAAACTTTGAAAAATATTCTATCTCCTCACTCCCATTGACTTTGCATTAGGGCGACCAGGCGGCCGGCGGAAAAAAAATCATAACAAATCAACGGGGGCATTTCTCCAGAAACTAACACCGGGGCAGTGCTCAGGGGGCTCCCAGCTATCAGCCACCCTACCCTGGGACCGATGGGAGCACTTTAAAATTTTCGAGTCAGGGGACCAGACGGCCGAGTGAAAAACTTTGAAAAATATTCTATCTCCTCACTCCCATTGACTTTGCATTAGGGCGACCAGGCGGCCGGCGGAAAAAAAATCATAACAAATCAACGGGGGCATTTCTCCAGAAACTAACACCGGGGCAGTGCTCAGGGGGCTCCCAGCTATCAGCCACCCTACCCTGGGACCGATGGGAGCACTTTAAAATTTTCGAGTCAGGGGACCAGACGGCCGAGTGAAAAACTTTGAAAAATATTCTATCTCCTCACTCCCATTGACTTTGCATTAGGGCGACCAGGCGGCCGGCGGAAAAAAAAATCATAACAAATCAACGGGGGCATTTCTCCAGAAACTAACACCGGGGCAGTGCTCAGGGGGCTCCCAGCCTATCAGCCACCCTACCCTGGGACCGATGGGAGCACTTTAAAATTTTCGAGTCAGGGGACCAGACGGCCGAGTGAAAAACTTTGAAAAATATCTATCTCCTCACTCCCATTGACTTTGCATTAGGGCGACCAGGCGGCCGGCGGAAAAAAAATCATAACAAATCAACGGGGGCATTTCTCCAGAAACTAACACCGGGGCTGTGCTCAGGGGGCTCCCAGCTATCAGCCCCCCGGGTCTGGGGGCATTGTTTTTCTTTTTAATCATTTTGAGCATTTCCCCCAGTTTAGAGATGTGTGCCCCTAGACAACCCATTGAGAATAACTATGAAATGTTCTGAAGTTTTGATTTTCAAATGTCGGTGAAAATTGAAAAACGTCATATATTCTTCAAAGGAAGCATGGGGCGATGGTAGGGAGAGTCCCCGCAGCGTGCCTCGGCAGCGATGGGAGCGTTTTCGATGTCCCCGTCCCCCCCCATAGGGATAGAAGGGGAGTTAGGTGACCAGGCGTCCCGGGTCCCAAAAATCGAAAAATTAATATAGAATGCTTTTTAATCCATAAATAAAGTAGGGGGCAGTCCTGGTGAGAGTCCCAGCCACAGCCCCAGTGTGTTTTGGAGTCGTTTGTGGCCGGGTGAAAAACTTTGAAAAATTTTCTATCTCCTCACTCCCATTGACTTTACATTAGGGCGACCAGGCGGCCGGCGGAAAAAAAATCATAACAAATCAACGGAGGCATTTCTCCGAAAACTAACACCGGGGCAGTGCTCAGGGGGCTCCCAGCTATCAGCCACCCTATCCCGGGACCGATGGGAGCACTTTAAAATTTTCGAGTTAGGGGACCAGGCGGCCGAGTGAAAAACTTTGAAAAATTTTCTATCTCCTCACTCCCATTGACTTTGCATTAGGGCGACCAGGCGGCCGGCGGAAAAAAAATCATAACAAATCAACGGGGGCATTTCTCCGAAAACTAACACCGGGGCAGTGCTCAGGGGGCTCCCAGCTATCAGCCACCCTATCCCGGGACCGATGGGAGCACTTTAAAATTTTCGAGTTAGGGGACCAGGCGGCCGAGTGAAAAACTTAGAAAAATTTTCTATCTCCCCTAGGTGACCAGGCAGCCGGAGCTGATTTTTCTGACCCCTAAAACAATTATTAAAAGGTATTTTTTCGCCAAACTAAGACTTTTAAAATTCAAATAGGATGATTATCTACTGCCCCAGTGGGTTTTTGAACCATTTTAAGCCTTTTTGACAGTTTTCATTTTTCCCCCATTGACTTCAATGGGAGTTAGGTGACCAGTCCTCCGACTTTTGAACCTCTCCTGGGGGGGCTGTGAGCCCCCGATTTCTTTGCAAAGCACGTCATTCGATTCGTCTCAGTCCCCTCTATATACCCCGTGTGTTTGTTTTCTCGAAAAACCCCCGGAACACGGTTTTTTAGGGGGGGGGTGGGGGGGGGGTACTTCGGAGCCATTTGGGGGGGGGTAAACGACATTTCCCGAAATTAATTTTAACACAGCCTTCCTCAGAATCGCTTTTCCAACAAAATCCTTTTTATTTCGAGTCTCTACGATGTTCCTAAGTGGTCGAAACCACTTTTGGACAGTTTTTACACCAAACGGCTCGGGCGCACAGCGGGCCGTGTGCCGATGGGCGGTTCTCGCGGGTCTGAGGCGGGGCTAGGCTGCTCGCGGCGGGCATGGGAGTGCCGTGTGCAGCCGCCACAGTGTTCCAGGCTGTCAGCATTTCTCTACGGTGCCGGGGGAAATACAGGAACTGGGTTTTTGAAGACACTTAGTGCAATGAGAGAGGTCAAAACTGAGCTAAGGGCACTTGCTGGAGGAAAGTGGCTGGGCCCCGCTAGCTCTTTTACGGACACTTTCTGGACTTGGCCCGGGATTTTCAGACGGTTCTTTGCGACTGTCTGATCATCCAGCGAAATGCAAGGGGGGGAACGGTCCCGGCCGCACCCCGCGTTTCAGGCCTCGTCGGCGGCCCGCTCCGGCGGCTGCGCCCGCTAAGTCTTCGCG
>NW_027102882.1:25000-28473 GCF_036373705.1 Amia ocellicauda
GCGCTGGGAGCCGGGAGCCTTTCCTGCAGTCAGTCGGTCGGTCAGTGAGTGAGTGAGTGTGTGTGCTGAAGGGAAGCTCCAGCCCGGCGTCCGTCCCCACCGGGGAGGAGTAGGCCTGCTGACTGAGCGCTGGGAGCCGTCGGTCGGTCGGTCGGTCAGTGAGTGAGTGAGTGAGTGTGTGTTGCGCTGGAGGAAAGCTCCAGCCCGGCGTCCGTCCCCACCGGGGAGGAGTAGGCCTGCTGACTGAGCGCTGGGAGCGGGAGCCTTTCCTGCAGTCAGTCGGTCGGTCAGTGAGTGAGTGTGTGTGCTGAAGGAAAGCTCCAGCCCGGCGTCCGTCCCCACCGGGGAGGAGTAGGCCTGCTGACTGAGCGCTGGGAGCCGGGAGCCTTTCCTGCAGTCAGTCGGTCGGTCAGTGAGTGAGTGAGTGTGTGTGCTGAAGGGAAGCTCCAGCCCGGCGTCCGTCCCCACCGGGGAGGAGTAGGCCTGCTGACTGAGCGCTGGGAGCCGTCGGTCGGTCGGTCGGTCAGTGAGTGAGTGAGTGAGTGTGTTGCGCTGGAGGAAAGCTCCAGCCCGGCGTCCGTCCCCACCGGGGAGGAGTAGGCCTGCTGACTGAGCGCTGGGAGCCGGGAGCCTTTCCTGCAGTCAGTCGGTCGGTCAGTGAGTGAGTGTGTGTGCTGAAGGAAAGCTCCAGCCCGGCGTCCGTCCCCACCGGGGAGGAGTAGGCCTGCTGACTGAGCGCTGGGAGCCGGGAGCCTTTCCTGCAGTCAGTCGGTCGGTCAGTGAGTGAGTGTGTGTGCTGAAGGGAGGCTCCAGCCCGGCGTCCGTCCCCACCGGGGAGGAGTAGGCCTGCTGACTGAGCGCTGGGAGCCGGGAGCCTTTCCTGCAGTCAGTCGGTCGGTCAGTGAGTGAGTGAGTGAGTGTGTGTGCTGAAGGGAAGCTCCAGCCCGGCGTCCGTCCCCACCGGGGAGTTGTGCCCGGGCCCGGGCCTCCTGCCGACGGACCGTGTGGCGCATTGTCCCGACTGCGGACTTTCTCCAGCAAAAAGGCGGAGGTGCAGTACCGCCATTTCGCCACACGAGGGACGGAATGGCACCCAACTGCCCCCTGGTGTCGAAAAAGCGCAAGGGCACCCGGGCCGGTCCGCCCCAGGCAGCGGCCGAGATGCAGCACCGGGGGCCCGGCCTGCCTGCCCTGGAGGTCAGCCTGCCAGCCCTGGAGGTCTGCTATCCAGCCCTGGAGGTCAGCTATCCAGCCCTGGAGGTCTGCCTGCCTGCCTGCCTGCCCTGGAGGTCAGCCTGCCAGCCCTGGAGGTCTGCCTGTTAGCCCTGGAGGTCTGCTATCCAGCCCTGGAGGTCTGCTATCCAGCCCTGGTAGCAGCACTGCCAGCCCTGGAGGTCTGCCTGTTAGCCCTGGAGGTCTGCTATCCAGCCCTGGTAGCAGCACTGCCTGCCCTGGAGGTCTGCCTGCCTGCCCTGGAGGTCTGCCTGTTAGCCCTGGAGGTCAGCCTGTTAGCCCTGGAGGTCTGCTATCCAGCCCTGGAGGTCAGCTATCCAGCCCTGGAGGTCTGCCTGCCTGCCTGCCTGCCCTGGAGGTCAGCCTGCCAGCCCTGGAGGTCTGCCTTCCCAGCCCTGGAGGTTCTGCCTGCCTGCCCTGGCAGCAGCACTGCCTGCCCTGGTAGCAGCACTGCCTGCCCTGGAGGTCTGCCTGCCTGCCCTGGAGGTCTGCCTGTTAGCCCTGGAGGTCAGCCTGTTAGCCCTGGAGGTCTGCTATCCAGCCCTGGAGGTCAGCTATCCAGCCCTGGAGGTCTGCTATCCAGCCCTGGAGGTCTGCCTGCCTGCCTGCCTGCCCTGGAGGTCAGCCTGCCAGCCCTGGAGGTCTGCCTTCCAGCCCTGGAGGACAGCCTGCCTGCCCTGGTAGCAGCACTGCCTGCCTTCCAGCCCTGGAGGTCTGCCTGTTAGCCCTGGAGGTCTGCTATCCAGCCCTGGTAGCAGCACTGCCTGCCCTGGAGGTCTGCCTGCCTGCCTTCCAGCCCTGGAGGTCTGCTATCCAGCCCTGGAGGTCTGCCTGCCTGCCATCCAGCCCTGGAGGTCTGCTATCCAGCCCTGGTAGCAGCACTGCCTGCCCTGGAGGTCTGCCTTCCAGCCCTGGTAGCAGCACTGCCTGCCCTGGTAGCAGCACTGCCTGCCCTGGAGGTCTGCTATCCAGCCCTGGAGGTCTGCCTGCCTGCCTGTTAGCCCTGGAGGTCTGCTATCCAGCCCTGGAGGTCTGCCTGCCTGCCTGTTAGCCCTGGAGGTCTGCTATCCAGCCCTGGAGGTCTGCCTGCCTGCCCTGGAGGTCTGCCTGCCTGCCATCCAGCCCTGGAGGTCTGCTATCCTGCCCTGGAGGTCTGCTATCCAGCCCTGGTAGCAGCACTGCCTGCCCTGGAGGTCTGCTATCCAGCCCTGGAGGTCTGCCTGCCTGCCCTGGAGGTCTGCCTGCCTGCCCTGGAGGTCTGCCTGTTAGCCCTGGAGGTCTGCTATCCAGCCCTGGAGGTCTGCCTGCCAGCCCTGGAGGTCTGCTATCCAGCCCTGGAGGTCTGCCTGCCTGCCATCCAGCCCTGGAGGTCTGCTATCCTGCCCTGGAGGTCTGCTATCCAGCCCTGGAGGTCTGCCTGCCTGCCTGCCAGCCCTGGAGGTCTGCTATCCAGCCCTGGAGGTCTGCCTGCCTGCCCTGGAGGTCTGCTATCCAGCCCTGGAGGTCTGCTATCCAGCCCTGGTAGCAGCACTGCCTGCCCTGGAGGTCTGCCTTCCAGCCCTGGTAGCAGCACTGCCTGCCCTGGTAGCAGCACTGCCTGCCCTGGAGGTCTGCTATCCAGCCCCTGGAGGTCTGCCTGCCTGCCTGTTAGCCCTGGAGGTCTGCTATCCAGCCCTGGAGGTCTGCCTGCCTGCCTGTTAGCCCTGGAGGTCTGCTATCCAGCCCTGGAGGTCTGCCTGCCTGCCCTGGAGGTCTGCCTGCCTGCCATCCAGCCCTGGAGGTCTGCTATCCTGCCCTGGAGGTCTGCTATCCAGCCCTGGTAGCAGCACTGCCTGCCCTGGAGGTCTGCTATCCAGCCCTGGAGGTCTGCCTGCCTGCCCTGGAGGTCTGCCTGCCTGCCCTGGAGGTCTGCCTGTTAGCCCTGGAGGTCTGCTATCCAGCCCTGGAGGTCTGCCTGCCTGCCATCCAGCCCTGGAGGTCTGCTATCCAGCCCTGGTAGCAGCACTGCCTGCCCTGGAGGTCTGCCTGCCTGCCCTGGCAGCAGCACTGCCTGCCCTGGTAGCAGCACTGCCTGCCCTGGAGGTCTGCTATCCAGCCCTGGAGGTCTGCTATCCAGCCCTGGAGGTCTGCCTGTTAGCCCCTGGAGGTCTGCTATCCAGCCCTGGAGGTCTGCCTGCCTGCCCTGGCAGCAGCACTGCCTGCCCTGGAGGTCTGCCTGCCTGCCCCTGGTAGCAGCACTG
>NW_027102883.1:0-2500 GCF_036373705.1 Amia ocellicauda
GCAGACCTCCAGGGCTAACAGGCTGACCTCCAGGGCAGGCAGTGCTGCTACCAGGGCAGGCAGGCTGTCCTCCAGGGCTGGATAGCAGACCTCCAGGGCAGGCAGTGCTGCTACCAGGGCTGGATAGCAGACCTCCAGGGCTGGATGGCAGGCAGGCAGACCTCCAGGGCTGGATAGCAGACCTCCAGGGCTGGAAGGCAGGCAGGCAGACCTCCAGGGCAGGCAGTGCTGCTACCAGGGCTGGATAGCAGACCTCCAGGGCTAACAGGCAGACCTCCAGGGCTGGAAGGCAGGCAGTGCTGCTACCAGGGCAGGCAGGCTGTCCTCCAGGGCTGGAAGGCAGACCTCCAGGGCTGGCAGGCTGACCTCCAGGGCAGGCAGGCAGGCAGGCAGACCTCCAGGGCTGGATAGCAGACCTCCAGGGCTGGATAGCTGACCTCCAGGGCTGGATAGCAGACCTCCAGGGCTAACAGGCTGACCTCCAGGGCTAACAGGCAGACCTCCAGGGCAGGCAGGCAGACCTCCAGGGCAGGCAGTGCTGCTACCAGGGCAGGCAGTGCTGCTGCCAGGGCAGGCAGGCAGACCTCCAGGGCTAACAGGCAGACCTCCAGGGCTAACAGGCAGACCTCCAGGGCTAACAGGCAGACCTCCAGGGCAGGCAGGCAGACCTCCAGGGCAGGCAGGCAGACCTCCAGGGCAGGCAGTGCTGCTACCAGGGCAGGCAGTGCTGCTGCCAGGGCAGGCAGGGAGACCTCCAGGGCTGGATGGCAGGCAGGCAGACCTCCAGGGCTGGATAGCAGACCTCCAGGGCTAACAGGCTGACCTCCAGGGCTAACAGGCAGGCAGGCAGACCTCCAGGGCTGGATAGCAGACCTCCAGGGCTAACAGGCTGACCTCCAGGGCAGGCAGTGCTGCTACCAGGGCAGGCAGGCAGACCTCCAGGGCAGGCAGTGCTGCTGCCAGGGCAGGCAGGCAGACCTCCAGGGCTGGATAGCAGACCTCCAGGGCTAACAGGCAGACCTCCAGGGCTGGATAGCAGACCTCCAGGGCTGGATAGCAGACCTCCAGGGCAGGCAGTGCTGCTACCAGGGCAGGCAGTGCTGCTGCCAGGGCAGGCAGGCAGACCTCCAGGGCAGGCAGTGCTGCTACCAGGGCTGGATAGCAGACCTCCAGGGCTGGATGGCAGGCAGGCAGACCTCCAGGGCTGGATAGCAGACCTCCAGGGCTAACAGGCAGACCTCCAGGGCAGGCAGGCAGACCTCCAGGGCAGGCAGGCAGACCTCCAGGGCTGGATAGCAGACCTCCAGGGCAGGCAGTGCTGCTACCAGGGCTGGATAGCAGACCTCCAGGGCAGGATAGCAGACCTCCAGGGCTGGATGGCAGGCAGGCAGACCTCCAGGGCAGGCAGGCAGACCTCCAGGGCTGGATAGCAGACCTCCAGGGCTAACAGGCAGGCAGGCAGACCTCCAGGGCTGGATAGCAGACCTCCAGGGCTAACAGGCAGGCAGGCAGACCTCCAGGGCTGGATAGCAGACCTCCAGGGCAGGCAGTGCTGCTACCAGGGCAGGCAGTGCTGCTACCAGGGCTGGAAGGCAGACCTCCAGGGCAGGCAGTGCTGCTACCAGGGCTGGATAGCAGACCTCCAGGGCTGGATAGCAGACCTCCAGGGCAGGCAGGCAGACCTCCAGGGCTGGATAGCAGACCTCCAGGGCTGGCAGGCAGGCAGGCAGACCTCCAGGGCTGGATAGCAGACCTCCAGGGCAGGATAGCAGACCTCCAGGGCTGGATGGCAGGCAGGCAGACCTCCAGGGCTGGATAGCAGACCTCCAGGGCTGGCAGGCAGACCTCCAGGGCTGGATAGCAGACCTCCAGGGCTAACAGGCAGACCTCCAGGGCAGGCAGGCAGACCTCCAGGGCAGGCAGGCAGACCTCCAGGGCTGGATAGCAGACCTCCAGGGCAGGCAGTGCTGCTACCAGGGCTGGATAGCAGACCTCCAGGGCAGGATAGCAGACCTCCAGGGCTGGATGGCAGGCAGGCAGACCTCCAGGGCAGGCAGGCAGACCTCCAGGGCTGGATAGCAGACCTCCAGGGCTAACAGGCAGGCAGGCAGACCTCCAGGGCTGGATAGCAGACCTCCAGGGCTAACAGGCAGGCAGGCAGACCTCCAGGGCTGGATAGCAGACCTCCAGGGCAGGCAGTGCTGCTACCAGGGCAGGCAGTGCTGCTACCAGGGCTGGAAGGCAGACCTCCAGGGCAGGCAGTGCTGCTACCAGGGCTGGATAGCAGACCTCCAGGGCTGGATGGCAGGCAGGCAGACCTCCAGGGCTGGATAGCAGACCTCCAGGGCTGGAAGGCAGGCAGGCAGACCTCCAGGGCAGGCAGTGCTGCTACCAGGGCTGGATAGCAGACCTCCAGGGCTAACAGGCAGACCTCCAGGGCTGGAAGGCAGGCAGTGCTGCTACCAGGGCAGGCAGGCTGTCCTCCAGGGCTGGAAGGCAG
>NW_027102883.1:15000-28043 GCF_036373705.1 Amia ocellicauda
AGAAAACAAACACACGGGGTATATAGAGGGGACTGAGACGAATCGAATGACGTGCTTTGCAAAGAAATCGGGGGCTCACAGCCCCCCCAGGAGAGGTTCAAAAGTCGGAGGACTGGTCACCTAACTCCCATTGAAGTCAATGGGGGAAAAATGAAAACTGTCAAAAAGGCTTAAAATGGTTCAAAAACCCACTGGGGCAGTAGATAATCATCCTATTTGAATTTTAAAAGTCTTAGTTTGGCGAAAAAATACCTTTTAATAATTGTTTTAGGGGTCAGAAAAATCAGCTCCGGCTGCCTGGTCACCTAGGGGAGATAGAAAATTTTTCTAAGTTTTTCACTCGGCCGCCTGGTCCCCTAACTCGAAAATTTTAAAGTGCTCCCATCGGTCCCGGGATAGGGTGGCTGATAGCTGGGAGCCCCCTGAGCACTGCCCCGGTGTTAGTTTTCGGAGAAATGCCCCCGTTGATTTGTTATGATTTTTTTTCCGCCGGCCGCCTGGTCGCCCTAATGCAAAGTCAATGGGAGTGAGGAGATAGAAAATTTTTCAAAGTTTTTCACTCGGCCGCCTGGTCCCCTAACTCGAAAATTTTAAAGTGCTCCCATCGGTCCCGGGATAGGGTGGCTGATAGCTGGGAGCCCCCTGAGCACTGCCCCGGTGTTAGTTTTCGGAGAAATGCCTCCGTTGATTTGTTATGATTTTTTTTCCGCCGGCCGCCTGGTCGCCCTAATGTAAAGTCAATGGGAGTGAGGAGATAGAACATTTTTCAAAGTTTTTCACCCGGCCCCAAACGGCTCCAAAACACACTGGGGCTGTGGCTGGGACTCTCACCAGGACTGCCCCCTACTTTATTTCTGGATTAAAAAGCATTCTATATTAATTTTTCGATTTTTGGGACCCGGGACGCCTGGTCACCTAACTCCCCTTCTATCCCTATGGGGGGGGGGGCGGGGACATCGAAAACGCTCCCATCGCCGCCGAGGCACGCTGCGGGGACTCTCCCTACCATCGCCCCATGCTTCCTTTGAAGAATATATGACGTTTTTCAATTTTCACCGACATTTGAAAATCAAAACTTCAGAACATTTCATAGTTATTCTCAATGGGTTGTCTAGGGGCACACATCTCTAAACTGGGGGAAATGCTCAAAATGATTAAAAAGAAAAACAATGCCCCCAGACCCGGGGGGCTGATAGCTGGGAGCCCCCTGAGCACAGCCCCGGTGTTAGTTTTCGGAGAAATGCCCCCGTTGATTTGTTATGATTTTTTTTCCGCCGGCCGCCTGGTCGCCCTAATGTAAAGTCAATGGGAGTGAGGAGATAGAATATTTTTCAAAGTTTTTCACTCGGCCGTCTGGTCCCCTGACTCGAAAATTTTAAAGTGCTCCCATCGGTCCCGGGATAGGGTGGCTGATAGCTGGGAGCCCCCTGAGCACAGCCCCGGTGTTAGTTTTCGGAGAAATGCCCCCGTTGATTTGTTATGATTTTTTTTCCGCCGGCCGCCTGGTCGCCCTAATGTAAAGTCAATGGGAGTGAGGAGATAGAATATTTTTCAAAGTTTTTCACTCGGCCGTCTGGTCCCCTGACTCGAAAATTTTAAAGTGCTCCCATCGGTCCCGGGATAGGGTGGCTGATAGCTGGGAGCCCCCTGAGCACAGCCCCGGTGTTAGTTTTCGGAGAAATGCCCCCGTTGATTTGTTATGATTTTTTTTCCGCCGGCCGCCTGGTCGCCCTAATGTAAAGTCAATGGGAGTGAGGAGATAGAATATTTTTCAAAGTTTTTCACTCGGCCGTCTGGTCCCCTGACTCGAAAATTTTAAAGTGCTCCCATCGGTCCCAGACCCGGGTGGCCACGAGGTGGGACCCCCCTGAGCACTGCCCCGGTGTTAGTTTTCCGAGAAATGCCCCCGTTGATTTGTTATGATCCGTAGTTGCCGGCCGGCCGCCCGGCAGTGCTCTATCGGATGGAGCGTGGGCTGGCTATGGGAGATTTAGCGATTTTCGGAACCGGCCCCGATCGCCCCCCAAACCGGGTGGCCACGAGGTGGGACCCCCCTGAGCACTGCCCCGGTGTTAGTTTTCCGAGAAATGCCCCCGTTGATTTGTTATGATCCGTAGTTGCCGGCCGGCCGCCCGGCAGTGCTCTATCGGATGGAGCGTGGGCTGGCTATGGGAGATTTAGCGATTTTCGGAACCGGCCCCGATCGCCCCCCAAACCGGGTGGCCACGAGGTGGGACCCCCCTGAGCACTGCCCCGGTGTTAGTTTTCCGAGAAATGCCCCCGTTGATTTGTTATGATTATTTTTCGCCCAGGCGATGTGCCTTTTCATTTTGTTTTGCACTTTCCTTCATTCCTTGGTGCATGCTACCATCTAACGGACACATTTCGGTACTGCAGTTTGAAAGTAATTTCCCCGTCTAGGGATCTCTCAATGCCCTGGGCTGCGAAAGGAGGGCAAGGACACCCTATGTTCTCATGAGTGCAAAGCCCCCCCGGCTTCAAGGCATTCCAAAAGGAAAACCGGAGACACTGCTGTACACACACACACACACACACACACACACACACACACACACACACACAGAGAGAGAGAGAGAGAGAGAGAGAGAGATAGAGAGAGAGTAGTCACACAGTGGAATAAACTCCCCAGCGATGTGGTAGAAGCTGAAAGTTGGGGAACATTGTGATGGTCTATATTTCTTGGCAGATAATAAAAGATGCTCTTATCATGCCTCCGTTGATGTGTTATGATCCATAGGTTGCCGGCCGCCCGGCATTGCTCTGATCGGATGGACCGTGGGCTGCCTATGGCAGAGTATGGGCGATTCTTCAGCCGGCCCCGATGGCCCCCCAAACCGGGTGGCCACGAGGTGGGACCCCCCTGAGCACTGCCGCGGTGTTAGTTTTCCGAGAAATGCCCCCGTTGATTTGTTATGATCCGTAGTTGCCGGCCGGCCGCCCGGCATTGCTCTATCGGATGGAGCGTGGGCTGGCTATGGGAGATTTAGCGATTTTCGGAACCGGCCCCGATGGCCCCCCAAACCGGGTGGCCACGAGGTGGGACCCCCCTGAGCACTGCCCCGGTGTTAGTTTTCGGAGAAATGCCCCCGTTGATTTGTTATGATCCGTAGTTGCCGGCCGGCCGCCCGGCATTGCTCTATCGGATGGAGCGTGGGCTGGCTATGGGAGATTTAGCGATTTTCGGAACCGGCCCCGATGGCCCCCCAAACCGGGTGGCCACGAGGTGGGACCCCCCTGAGCACTGCCCCGGTGTTAGTTTTCGGAGAAATGCCCCCGTTGATTTGTTATGATCCGTAGTTGCCGGCCGGCCGCCCGGCATTGCTCTATCGGATGGAGCGTGGGCTGGCTATGGGAGATTTAGCGATTTTCGGAACCGGCCCCGATCGCCCCCCAAACCGGGTGGCCACGAGGTGGGACCCCCCTGAGCACTGCCCCGGTGTTAGTTTTCCGAGAAATGCCCCCGTTGATTTGTTACGATTATTTTTCGCCCAGGCGATGTGCCTTTTCATTTTGTTTTGCACTTTCCTTCATTCCTTGGTGCATGCTGCCATCTAACGGACACATTTCGGTACTGCAGTTTGAAAGTAATTTCCCCGTCTAGGGATCTCTCTCTCGTCTAGGGACACTGCTGTACACACACACACACACACACACACACACACACACACACACACACACACACACACACACACACACACACAGTGAGAGAGAGGGAGAGATAGAGAGAGAGAGAGGTGGAGAGGGAGAGAGAGGTGGAGATAGAGAGATGGAGATAGAGAGAGATGGAGATAGAGAGAGATGGAGATAGAGAGAGAGATGGAGATAGAGAGAGAGTCGTCACACTCTGGAACAAACTCCCCAGAAGCTGAAAGTTGGGGAACATTATGATGATCTTTATTTCTTGGCAGATAATAAATGATGATCTTACAGAGGGCGACTTACAACACCAGTGCAAACATACAGCGAAGGACAAGGCATCAATCGCGACAGAATCCCTTGAGTTAAAGCAGCAGATTCAGAATAACACACGTCAAAACAGACTGGAGACTAAAACGAGCACGAAAGGTGTCGAATATGTGGCCTCCTCTCGCTTGTAAACTCTCTCGTGTTCCTGTCGATGGGGTCGGCGGCTCGGGGCAGCGGCCTAGCAGCAGCAGGCAGGCCACCCGGCTGCCTGGGGCTGACCTCCGGGGCAGGCAGGCAGGCAGGCAGACCTCCAGGGCAGGCAGGCAGGCAGGCAGGCAGACCTCCAGGGCAGGCAGGCAGGTAGGCCGTGCTGCTGCCAGGGCTGGCAGGCTGACCTCCAGGGCAGGCAGGCAGGCAGGCAGACCTCCAGGGCTGGCAGGCTGACCTCCAGGGCAGGCAGGCAGGCAGGCAGGCAGACCTCCAGGGCTAACAGGCTGACCTCCAGGGCTGGCAGGCTGACCTCCAGGGCTGGAAGGCAGGATGGCAGACCTCCAGGGCAGGCAGGCAGGCAGGCAGGCAGACCTCCAGGGCTGGCAGGGAGACCTCCAGGGCTGGCAGGCAGGCAGGCAGGGCTGTGTGGCTGGGGAGGGCAGGCTGGCAGGCAGGTAGGCCGTGCTGCTGCCAGGGCTGGAAGGCTGACCTCCAGGGCAGGCAGGCAGGCAGACCTCCAGGGCAGGCAGGCAGGTAGGCCGTGCTGCTGCCAGGGCTGGCAGGCTGACCTCCAGGGCAGGCAGGCTGACCTCCAGGGCAGGCAGTGCTGCTACCAGGGCAGGCAGGCAGACCTCCAGGGCAGGCAGGCTGACCTCCAGGGCAGGCAGGCAGGCAGGCAGACCTCCAGGGCAGGCAGGCAGGCAGGCAGGCAGACCTCCAGGGCAGGCAGGCAGGTAGGCCGTGCTGCTGCCAGGGCTGGCAGGCTGACCTCCAGGGCAGGCAGGCAGGCAGGCAGACCTCCAGGGCTGGCAGGCTGACCTCCAGGGCAGGCAGGCAGGCAGGCAGGCAGACCTCCAGGGCTAACAGGCTGACCTCCAGGGCTGGCAGGCTGACCTCCAGGGCTGGAAGGCAGGATGGCAGACCTCCAGGGCAGGCAGGCAGGCAGGCAGGCAGACCTCCAGGGCTGGCAGGGAGACCTCCAGGGCTGGCAGGCAGGCAGGCAGGGCTGTGTGGCTGGGGAGGGCAGGCTGGCAGGCAGGTAGGCCGTGCTGCTGCCAGGGCTGGAAGGCTGACCTCCAGGGCAGGCAGGCAGGCAGACCTCCAGGGCAGGCAGGCAGGTAGGCCGTGCTGCTGCCAGGGCTGGCAGGCTGACCTCCAGGGCAGGCAGGCTGACCTCCAGGGCAGGCAGTGCTGCTACCAGGGCAGGCAGGCAGACCTCCAGGGCAGGCAGGCTGACCTCCAGGGCAGGCAGGCAGGCAGGCAGACCTCCAGGGCAGGCAGGCAGGCAGGCAGGCAGACCTCCAGGGCAGGCAGGCAGGTAGGCCGTGCTGCTGCCAGGGCTGGCAGGCTGACCTCCAGGGCAGGCAGGCAGGCAGGCAGACCTCCAGGGCTGGCAGGCTGACCTCCAGGGCAGGCAGGCAGGCAGGCAGGCAGACCTCCAGGGCTAACAGGCTGACCTCCAGGGCTGGCAGGCTGACCTCCAGGGCTGGAAGGCAGGATGGCAGACCTCCAGGGCAGGCAGGCAGGCAGGCAGGCAGACCTCCAGGGCTGGCAGGGAGACCTCCAGGGCTGGCAGGCAGGCAGGCAGGGCTGTGTGGCTGGGGAGGGCAGGCTGGCAGGCAGGTAGGCCGTGCTGCTGCCAGGGCTGGAAGGCTGACCTCCAGGGCAGGCAGGCAGGCAGACCTCCAGGGCAGGCAGGCAGGTAGGCCGTGCTGCTGCCAGGGCTGGCAGGCTGACCTCCAGGGCAGGCAGGCTGACCTCCAGGGCAGGCAGTGCTGCTACCAGGGCAGGCAGGCAGACCTCCAGGGCAGGCAGGCTGACCTCCAGGGCAGGCAGGCAGGCAGGCAGACCTCCAGGGCAGGCAGGCAGGCAGGCAGGCAGACCTCCAGGGCAGGCAGGCAGGTAGGCCGTGCTGCTGCCAGGGCTGGCAGGCTGACCTCCAGGGCAGGCAGGCAGGCAGGCAGACCTCCAGGGCTGGCAGGCTGACCTCCAGGGCAGGCAGGCAGGCAGGCAGGCAGACCTCCAGGGCTAACAGGCTGACCTCCAGGGCTGGCAGGCTGACCTCCAGGGCTGGAAGGCAGGATGGCAGACCTCCAGGGCAGGCAGGCAGGCAGGCAGGCAGACCTCCAGGGCTGGCAGGGAGACCTCCAGGGCTGGCAGGCAGGCAGGCAGGGCTGTGTGGCTGGGGAGGGCAGGCTGGCAGGCAGGTAGGCCGTGCTGCTGCCAGGGCTGGAAGGCTGACCTCCAGGGCAGGCAGGCAGGCAGACCTCCAGGGCAGGCAGGCAGGTAGGCCGTGCTGCTGCCAGGGCTGGCAGGCTGACCTCCAGGGCAGGCAGGCTGACCTCCAGGGCAGGCAGTGCTGCTACCAGGGCAGGCAGGCAGACCTCCAGGGCAGGCAGGCTGACCTCCAGGGCAGGCAGGCAGGCAGGCAGACCTCCAGGGCAGGCAGGCAGGCAGGCAGGCAGACCTCCAGGGCAGGCAGGCAGGTAGGCCGTGCTGCTGCCAGGGCTGGCAGGCTGACCTCCAGGGCAGGCAGGCAGGCAGGCAGACCTCCAGGGCTGGCAGGCTGACCTCCAGGGCAGGCAGGCAGGCAGGCAGGCAGACCTCCAGGGCTAACAGGCTGACCTCCAGGGCTGGCAGGCTGACCTCCAGGGCTGGAAGGCAGGATGGCAGACCTCCAGGGCAGGCAGGCAGGCAGGCAGGCAGACCTCCAGGGCTGGCAGGGAGACCTCCAGGGCTGGCAGGCAGGCAGGCAGGGCTGTGTGGCTGGGGAGGGCAGGCTGGCAGGCAGGTAGGCCGTGCTGCTGCCAGGGCTGGAAGGCTGACCTCCAGGGCAGGCAGGCAGGCAGACCTCCAGGGCAGGCAGGCAGGTAGGCCGTGCTGCTGCCAGGGCTGGCAGGCTGACCTCCAGGGCAGGCAGGCTGACCTCCAGGGCAGGCAGTGCTGCTACCAGGGCAGGCAGGCAGACCTCCAGGGCAGGCAGGCTGACCTCCAGGGCAGGCAGGCAGGCAGGCAGACCTCCAGGGCAGGCAGGCAGGCAGGCAGGCAGACCTCCAGGGCAGGCAGGCAGGTAGGCCGTGCTGCTGCCAGGGCTGGCAGGCTGACCTCCAGGGCAGGCAGGCAGGCAGGCAGACCTCCAGGGCTGGCAGGCTGACCTCCAGGGCAGGCAGGCAGGCAGGCAGGCAGACCTCCAGGGCTAACAGGCTGACCTCCAGGGCTGGCAGGCTGACCTCCAGGGCTGGAAGGCAGGATGGCAGACCTCCAGGGCAGGCAGGCAGGCAGGCAGGCAGACCTCCAGGGCTGGCAGGGAGACCTCCAGGGCTGGCAGGCAGGCAGGCAGGGCTGTGTGGCTGGGGAGGGCAGGCTGGCAGGCAGGTAGGCCGTGCTGCTGCCAGGGCTGGAAGGCTGACCTCCAGGGCAGGCAGGCAGGCAGACCTCCAGGGCAGGCAGGCAGGTAGGCCGTGCTGCTGCCAGGGCTGGCAGGCTGACCTCCAGGGCAGGCAGGCTGACCTCCAGGGCAGGCAGTGCTGCTACCAGGGCAGGCAGGCAGACCTCCAGGGCAGGCAGGCTGACCTCCAGGGCAGGCAGGCAGGCAGGCAGACCTCCAGGGCAGGCAGGCAGGCAGGCAGGCAGACCTCCAGGGCAGGCAGGCAGGTAGGCCGTGCTGCTGCCAGGGCTGGCAGGCTGACCTCCAGGGCAGGCAGGCAGGCAGGCAGACCTCCAGGGCTGGCAGGCTGACCTCCAGGGCAGGCAGGCAGCAGGCAGGCAGACCTCCAGGGCTAACAGGCTGACCTCCAGGGCTGGCAGGCTGACCTCCAGGGCTGGAAGGCAGGATGGCAGACCTCCAGGGCAGGCAGGCAGGCAGGCAGGCAGACCTCCAGGGCTGGCAGGGAGACCTCCAGGGCTGGCAGGCAGGCAGGCAGGGCTGTGTGGCTGGGGAGGGCAGGCTGGCAGGCAGGTAGGCCGTGCTGCTGCCAGGGCTGGAAGGCTGACCTCCAGGGCAGGCAGGCAGGCAGACCTCCAGGGCAGGCAGGCAGGTAGGCCGTGCTGCTGCCAGGGCTGGCAGGCTGACCTCCAGGGCAGGCAGGCTGACCTCCAGGGCAGGCAGTGCTGCTACCAGGGCAGGCAGGCAGACCTCCAGGGCAGGCAGGCTGACCTCCAGGGCAGGCAGGCAGGCAGGCAGACCTCCAGGGCAGGCAGGCAGGCAGGCAGGCAGACCTCCAGGGCAGGCAGGCAGGTAGGCCGTGCTGCTGCCAGGGCTGGCAGGCTGACCTCCAGGGCAGGCAGGCAGGCAGGCAGACCTCCAGGGCTGGCAGGCTGACCTCCAGGGCAGGCAGGCAGGCAGGCAGGCAGACCTCCAGGGCTAACAGGCTGACCTCCAGGGCTGGCAGGCTGACCTCCAGGGCTGGAAGGCAGGATGGCAGACCTCCAGGGCAGGCAGGCAGGCAGGCAGGCAGACCTCCAGGGCTGGCAGGGAGACCTCCAGGGCTGGCAGGCAGGCAGGCAGGGCTGTGTGGCTGGGGAGGGCAGGCTGGCAGGCAGGTAGGCCGTGCTGCTGCCAGGGCTGGAAGGCTGACCTCCAGGGCAGGCAGGCAGGCAGACCTCCAGGGCAGGCAGGCAGGTAGGCCGTGCTGCTGCCAGGGCTGGCAGGCTGACCTCCAGGGCAGGCAGGCTGACCTCCAGGGCAGGCAGTGCTGCTACCAGGGCAGGCAGGCAGACCTCCAGGGCAGGCAGGCTGACCTCCAGGGCAGGCAGGCAGGCAGGCAGACCTCCAGGGCAGGCAGGCAGGCAGGCAGGCAGACCTCCAGGGCAGGCAGGCAGGTAGGCCGTGCTGCTGCCAGGGCTGGCAGGCTGACCTCCAGGGCAGGCAGGCAGGCAGGCAGACCTCCAGGGCTGGCAGGCTGACCTCCAGGGCAGGCAGGCAGGCAGGCAGGCAGACCTCCAGGGCTAACAGGCTGACCTCCAGGGCTGGCAGGCTGACCTCCAGGGCTGGAAGGCAGGATGGCAGACCTCCAGGGCAGGCAGGCAGGCAGGCAGGCAGACCTCCAGGGCTGGCAGGGAGACCTCCAGGGCTGGCAGGCAGGCAGGCAGGGCTGTGTGGCTGGGGAGGGCAGGCTGGCAGGCAGGTAGGCCGTGCTGCTGCCAGGGCTGGAAGGCTGACCTCCAGGGCAGGCAGGCAGGCAGACCTCCAGGGCAGGCAGGCAGGTAGGCCGTGCTGCTGCCAGGGCTGGCAGGCTGACCTCCAGGGCAGGCAGGCTGACCTCCAGGGCAGGCAGTGCTGCTACCAGGGCAGGCAGGCAGACCTCCAGGGCAGGCAGGCTGACCTCCAGGGCAGGCAGGCAGGCAGGCAGACCTCCAGGGCAGGCAGGCAGGCAGTGCTGCTACCAGGGCAGGCAGGCAGGCAGACCTCCAGGGCTAACAGGCTGACCTCCAGGGCAGGCAGTGCTGCTACCAGGGCTGGATAGCAGACCTCCAGGGCAGGCAGGCTGACCTCCAGGGCAGGCAGGCAGGCAGGCAGACAGGCAGGCAGACCTCCAGGGCTAACAGGCTGACCTCCAGGGCTGGCAGGCAGGCAGGCAGGGCTGTGTGGCTGGGGAGGGCAGGCTGGCAGGCAGGTAGGCCGTGCTGCTGCCAGGGCTGGAAGGCTGACCTCCAGGGCAGGCAGGCAGGCAGACCTCCAGGGCAGGCAGGCAGGTAGGCCGTGCTGCTGCCAGGGCTGGCAGGCTGACCTCCAGGGCAGGCAGGCTGACCTCCAGGGCAGGCAGTGCTGCTACCAGGGCAGGCAGGCTGTCCTCCAGGGCTGGATAGCAGACCTCCAGGGCAGGCAGTGCTGCTACCAGGGCAGGCAGGCTGTCCTCCAGGGCTGGATAGCAGACCTCCAGGGCAGGCAGTGCTGCTACCAGGGCTGGATAGCAGACCTCCAGGGCTGGATGGCAGGCAGGCAGACCTCCAGGGCTGGATAGCAGACCTCCAGGGCTGGAAGGCAGGCAGGCAGACCTCCAGGGCAGGCAGTGCTGCTACCAGGGCTGGATAGCAGACCTCCAGGGCTAACAGGCAGACCTCCAGGGCTGGAAGGCAGGCAGTGCTGCTACCAGGGCAGGCAGGCTGTCCTCCAGGGCTGGAAGGCAGACCTCCAGGGCTGGCAGGCTGACCTCCAGGGCAGGCAGGCAGGCAGGCAGACCTCCAGGGCTGGATAGCAGACCTCCAGGGCTGGATAGCTGACCTCCAGGGCTGGATAGCAGACCTCCAGGGCTAACAGGCTGACCTCCAGGGCTAACAGGCAGACCTCCAGGGCAGGCAGGCAGACCTCCAGGGCAGGCAGTGCTGCTACCAGGGCAGGCAGTGCTGCTGCCAGGGCAGGCAGGCAGACCTCCAGGGCTAACAGGCAGACCTCCAGGGCTAACAGGCAGACCTCCAGGGCTAACAGGCAGACCTCCAGGGCAGGCAGGCAGACCTCCAGGGCAGGCAGGCAGACCTCCAGGGCAGGCAGTGCTGCTACCAGGGCAGGCAGTGCTGCTGCCAGGGCAGGCAGGGAGACCTCCAGGGCTGGATGGCAGGCAGGCAGACCTCCAGGGCTGGATAGCAGACCTCCAGGGCTAACAGGCTGACCTCCAGGGCTAACAGGCAGGCAGGCAGACCTCCAGGGCTGGATAGCAGACCTCCAGGGCTAACAGGCTGACCTCCAGGGCAGGCAGTGCTGCTACCAGGGCTGGATAGCAGACCTCCAGGGCAGGCAGTGCTGCTACCAGGGCAGGCAGTGCTGCTGCCAGGGCTGGATGGCAGGCAGGCAGACCTCCAGGGCTAACAGGCTGACCTCCAGGGCAGGCAGGCAGACCTCCAGGGCTAACAGGCTGACCTCCAGGGCAGGCAGTGCTGCTACCAGGGCAGGCAGGCTGTCCTCCAGGGCTGGATAGCAGACCTCCAGGGCTAACAGGCAGACCTCCAGGGCTGGCAGGCAGGCAGGCAGACCTCCAGGGCAGGCAGTGCTGCTACCAGGGCTGGATAGCAGACCTCCAGGGCAGGCAGTGCTGCTACCAGGGCAGGCAGTGCTGCTGCCAGGGCTGGATGGCAGGCAGGCAGACCTCCAGGGCTAACAGGCTGACCTCCAGGGCAGGCAGGCAGACCTCCAGGGCTAACAGGCTGACCTCCAGGGCAGGCAGTGCTGCTACCAGGGCAGGCAGGCTGTCCTCCAGGGCTGGATAGCAGACCTCCAGGGCAGGCAGTGCTGCTACCAGGGCTGGATAGCAGACCTCCAGGGCTGGATGGCAGGCAGGCAGACCTCCAGGGCTGGATAGCAGACCTCCAGGGCTGGAAGGCAGGCAGGCAGACCTCCAGGGCAGGCAGTGCTGCTACCAGGGCTGGATAGCAGACCTCCAGGGCTAACAGGCAGACCTCCAGGGCTGGAAGGCAGGCAGTGCTGCTACCAGGGCAGGCAGGCTGTCCTCCAGGGCTGGAAGGCAGACCTCCAGGGCTGGCAGGCTGACCTCCAGGGCAGGCAGGCAGGCAGGCAGACCTCCAGGGCTGGATAGCAGACCTCCAGGGCTGGATAGCTGACCTCCAGGGCTGGATAGCAGACCTCCAGGGCTAACAGGCTGACCTCCAGGGCTAACAGGCAGACCTCCAGGGCAGGCAGGCAGACCTCCAGGGCAGGCAGTGCTGCTACCAGGGCAGGCAGTGCTGCTGCCAGGGCAGGCAGGCAGACCTCCAGGGCTAACAGGCAGACCTCCAGGGCTAACAGGCAGACCTCCAGGGCTAACAGGCAGACCTCCAGGGCAGGCAGGCAGACCTCCAGGGCAGGCAGGCAGACCTCCAGGGCAGGCAGTGCTGCTACCAGGGCAGGCAGTGCTGCTGCCAGGGCAGGCAGGGAGACCTCCAGGGCTGGATGGCAGGCAGGCAGACCTCCAGGGCTGGATAGCAGACCTCCAGGGCTAACAGGCTGACCTCCAGGGCTAACAGGCAGGCAGGCAGACCTCCAGGGCTGGATAGCAGACCTCCAGGGCTAACAGGCTGACCTCCAGGGCAGGCAGTGCTGCTACCAGGGCAGGCAGGCAGACCTCCAGGGCAGGCAGTGCTGCTGCCAGGGCAGGCAGGCAGACCTCCAGGGCTGGATAGCAGACCTCCAGGGCTAACAGGCAGACCTCCAGGGCTGGATAGCAGACCTCCAGGGCTGGATAGCAGACCTCCAGGGCAGGCAGTGCTGCTACCAGGGCAGGCAGTGCTGCTGCCAGGGCAGGCAGGCAGACCTCCAGGGCAGGCAGTGCTGCTACCAGGGCTGGATAGCAGACCTCCAGGGCTGGATGGCAGGCAGGCAGACCTCCAGGGCTGGATAGCAGACCTCCAGGGCTAACAGGCAGACCTCCAGGGCAGGCAGGCAGACCTCCAGGGCAGGCAGGCAGACCTCCAGGGCTGGATAGCAGACCTCCAGGGCAGGCAGTGCTGCTACCAGGGCTGGATAGCAGACCTCCAGGGCAGGATAGCAGACCTCCAGGGCTGGATGGCAGGCAGGCAGACCTCCAGGGCAGGCAGGCAGACCTCCAGGGCTGGATAGCAGACCTCCAGGGCTAACAGGCAGGCAGGCAGACCTCCAGGGCTGGATAGCAGACCTCCAGGGCTAACAGGCAGGCAGGCAGACCTCCAGGGCTGGATAGCAGACCTCCAGGGCAGGCAGTGCTGCTACCAGGGCAGGCAGTGCTGCTACCAGGGCTGGAAGGCAGACCTCCAGGGCAGGCAGTGCTGCTACCAGGGCTGGATAGCAGACCTCCAGGGCTGGATAGCAGACCTCCAGGGCAGGCAGGCAGACCTCCAGGGCTGGATAGCAGACCTCCAGGGCTGGCAGGCAGGCAGGCAGACCTCCAGGGCTGGATAGCAGACCTCCAGGGCAGGATAGCAGACCTCCAGGGCTGGAT
>NW_027102884.1:0-27697 GCF_036373705.1 Amia ocellicauda
GGTCAAGTTTATGACATCATTAAATCAATGTTTTCTGAAAACAAATGCAGAGTTCAAATTGGCAACTCAAGAACAGAGTTCTTCACTCAGGGGCGGGGAGTGAGACAGGGCTGCAACATCTACATCAATGAGTTGGCCACAGTGTTGGAGCAGTCTGACGCCCACGGCCTAACTCTCCATGACACAGAGATCAAGTTCCTGCTCTACGCAGACGACCTGGTGCTGCTGTCGCCCACAGAGCAGGGGCTTTAGCAGAACCTGGCGCTACTAGAGCAGTACTGTCAGAAATGGGCCCTGGCAGTCAATCTGGACAAGACCAGAGTTATGGTTTTCCAGAAAAAAGCCCGATCTGTTATATATATATGTATGTGTAGAACCGTATGGGAAATAAGTGGAGAAGTCGTGGAGATAAAGCAAATAGAACTTTAATCGAGCCGCTCGGAAGCTCCACGTCAGAAATAATTCCTTCAGTGAGACTTAATGTTTACAAACATGAGTACAACTTTATAGGAAAATGACGTAACATCTTATGGCCGTTCATCCAATCAGAAGATACATGTCCGGGTCCGTTTTATGATCTGTTCTCCCCTGAAGAGGTGATGGATCCAAAGCAGATGTCCGTCTTTGATGTGCACTAGGAAGATGCGATCCCACGGTCGTCATTTACCTAATGTCAATCGCTCGTTAACAGAAACAATTCCTGCCTATCTGGAGAAACGATTAAGTCATAAACAAATTCTCAGCAGACAGCTGTAGGCTATTTCGGCACTGTGTGATCTTTCATTACTGACAGGAGTTTCTAACAAATCGACCTTGTTGACCCTTTACTTGTCCTGCTAAATCGAATCTGCTCAGTCTGTATACAAAACTACTTCTAATGCTAGTATTAATATAAAACATTATATAATAATCACAACACACTTTCTTCAACTTCCTATACAGAGTCTTCAGTCGCTCAGAGATCTCTCTACCTCCTGCAGTCGGCTGCCATACGAATCGACGGTGCCCTGAAGAGTAGCAATAGACTCTCGCGTCTCAGATTGAAACGATTTAATGGAGCTCTGTATTTTGCTCACCGCTGCGACAAGAAAGGCCAGGTCTCCGCCACTCTCTGGTGAGGGATTGCCACCCCCTGTCAGGCCTGAATCTAACTCGGGTTGAGTTGCCTCTGTCGCTGGCCCCTTCTTGCTCTTTTGTTTAGACATGTTTTTAAAACAATAATACACTTATAATATACTGCAGCTTATTGCTTAAAATAAATAAAAGAAAATAACCTGTTTGCTGGAAAAAAAAATCTAAATATCGCAGGAGCTCTCTTCACACGTCTACACCGAAACCATGCTCAACAGCGCCCCATCTAGTCTAGTAATTTAAACGTCAGGAATGAGAAGTCCCATCTGTCCCATCATTTCTGGCAATGACATTCAGTGCTTCTATGTTTTTATATTTTGCAGGATTGGAACATCACCAAACAAAAATTCCAGCAAAGAGGTTTGGTGATTTGCGGAGGGCAGGTCCGTATCTTGATTCCAGACAGCTGCGATGTGTAAGACTGCTCTCTGTGCTTAAGGCAGATGTGCACAACAGAGCATGTTGGCCACTCTGGGCCTCTGGACGTCTGTGTGAGGTCCTGACTGTCCTGATTCTCTCCTCCTCATCTGCAGGAGCCAGGATCCCTTACTCTGGACATCCTAGTGGGGGACAAGCCAGCCTGAACACCTCCTTAGACATGGGTCAATTCTGTCCTAAAATTACACTCTTCAAGTTGAGTGATACCAGGAAATCCATCCCAGGTGACCTTCGAAGTTACAGTGCTTTTCCTGTGAGGGAAAGCAAAAACTCAGGATGAGTCTCTTTTTTTTAACATGTGTCATGCTGACAGATTCAGAGGAAACAGCTGTCACACAATCCTGGTCCTGGGAGGCTGTCTTGGGTTTCATCCAGTCATTCTCAATCCCCTGGTAAGGGGCAGTGTTGTTTAGTTATGGGTTTTCGGATAGTTACACAAATAGTTAACGATTTTTGATCCTAGTTGTATTTAGTTATAGTTATTGGATTTAAGTTAGTTATCTCGTTCTTTCTTGGTTTCTTAATAATTTTTCCGTCTTCTCGTTTCTGACCACTTTTTTAAACGCGTCTCCTCCTTCAGTTTTTCAAACATCACGATAAACACTTTTTGTACAATATCTGAGAATGTATGCTATTGCTCCAGGTCCAGATCCTCTTGAGGCCCCCAAGGACCCTAACATTTTTTACATCTAATAACTGCTGATAGCTTACTTTTAGCACCATACTTACAATTTAACACTAATAGTAAACCATAGATTATCTTTCTGAATATATATCTATCCTTTGACCCACTGAGAGCCAAGTACTGCATGCTGTTTATGTTAGAACTTGTTTTCAGATGTTGAACATCTCATTTCTCCTTCCAGCATGCATTTAAGAGTAATATGAATGGAACATAGATAGAAAAGTGTGTATGAAGCTTCCAAAAATGCTATCTAGCTTGCTATCGGAGCTAAGGATCATGGGATACTGTAAAAAAAATTTTTTTGACATTTGACAGCCTATAACGCTTTACGGGTGGCAGATATAATGTTTGTCACTATAGAACACATATATGTAACCAGATGGGCTCTTTCCAAGCATGACCTTTGAAGAACCCAGTCTGGATGCATAGATGGTACATTTATTTATTTAACATGCCAGGCCTGAAAGGGGCCCAGCATGGAAGCACTCTACCTCAGCAGAGACTTATTGAACAGCACAAGTGGTCAGCCTTATATACATTGCAGGACATGTGGGTCTGTGGCCGGAGTCTGTCACTGGGGGTTTGCCAGAGTGTTATCTTGAGGTCAGATTTCTGACCCTTGTAATGTTCATGGTAGTCTTCCTTGGTAGAGGTGTGGGATTCAAAGAACAGATGTCTTCCTTTGATATACTAGGAAAGGTCCGATCCCACGGATCTTATTTAACAACTGTCAATCGTTCATTAACAAAAACAGTTCCTGCCTATCTGGAGAAAAGATTAAGTCCACAGACTTTTAACAAACATCTGTGGGCCCTCTCTCTCTGCAGTTTGATCTTTTCTATTATTGACAGGAATGTCTAGAGGGTATGCCCTGAACAACTTACAAAATGGTTGTTGCTACCATAATACATTTACTTTGCTTGTCTGCATATTATTATTAATATAAAACATAATACAGTTTATATAAAATATTAATAACGGCTCTTCAACCTTCAACTTCACCTCCGACCTTTCCTTTCAGGTCAAAGGTGATTTTTTGATTTTTGGCTTACAGCTTTCAAAAGTCATCACAGTCATCATACATGTCATAAAGTGCCAAATATGTTCTTCTGAATAAATGCTTGAACTTTGACCCTTCCTTTAGGCTGATGATTGCTACAGAACTCAGATAGTAACTCATATGAGGTCTGTTCACAAATGTCCTCCACTGTGACCATTGACCTCTACTTAAGATCAAAGTGAGAACTAACTCATAACTCCTTTCATAGTGCACTTAGGCTCATACTTACAATGGAGCACATATAGGAACCCATGTATGTACCTGAAAATGCCCTTTCTGATGACCTTTGACCTTCCTGTCAGCTCAAATTCAAAGTCCTCTCATAAATCCTTCCAGAAAAAAGCTATAAAGCTGCTTTGAAGCTACAATTATTTAAAAGGCATTTAACATGCTGAACTGCTTACATTCATTAGATACTATTTGAATTGGTCTTAAAACATCCTTTTTCTAATTTGTAGCAGTTCCTGTCCCCCTGTACATCTATTGAGCTTCTGCTCACAATTTCTTACCGGTGGCTTCACAAACACAGTTTAGTACTTGTCTCTGACTATCAGATTTTATATGAGGTAGAGAACTCCGAGACTAGTGCTAACCGAGGTCGGTGAAACTGAGTTTACATCTCTGGCCAGTGATCATCACACTATTTCTGCAAGTCCTGTAGTCTGAACTACATATGTAGCCTGCTTGTATCTGAAACGTTGTTGTACTTGAAATAACTCCACATTATAACACATATTTCACTCCCCACGTACTTCTTTGTACCGAGATTATTTTAAACAGGATTGACCCACCAGCAGCTGGTGCTGTGAAGACAGTCCTCCCTCCACACTCTGATCTACAGTGCACCACCATTCAATATAGTATAGATATAGATATCCATTTTCATTTTATTTTGTAGATTAGACAGAGAAGGGAAAGAAATGTAATGATTGTATGTTGATGCTTTCATCTTCGCCAGAGAAGGACTGGTGCTTCTATTTCTAGTGCTTTCACAAAAGGCCCTCTCTTCCTGGCCTGCTCTGCTCAGGCCTGACCGACGCGTGACAGGACACTTTCGCTGGAGTTCGCTTCACGTCGGTTGTACATCTTGATCATGAGCTTCTGCTGCACCTTGATCTGCTCACGGTGCACCTCCTGCTCTGCATCCTTGTGGACCTGGTCGATTGTCTTAGGACCCTGGTCACCCCTCCTGGGCACCCAGTTATCCTGAAGAAGAGGAGAAAGAGTCAGTGACCATGGTAGAGAGAGAGAACGAGAGGCAGACAGGGATTGGGGGGCTGGGAAGCTGAAAGCAAGGAAGGTTTCTATTCTCCCAACACTCATGACTTACTCTTCTCAGGTCCAAGACGTCCTGCAGCATGAAGCGGATTCAAGAGGAGGTCTTCCTTTCTTTGATGATCTGCTCCATCTGGCTGAAGTACTGGTCCATGCGGGGCTGGTGAAAAGGTCGATTAGAAAACTGAGCAGACAGCAGGTACAAAAGTAACTTTATACCACCAAGTGAAGCAGCATTCCTTCAAGAAGGCGTCTGCAGATGCTCAGAAACACTTATTCAGACCACTGTCAATAGGCCTCATCACGTTGCTGGATGTTTAGCCAGGGCTCAGTCTGGCACGACGGCCGGAACTGCCTTACCTTGGCGGTTTCCAAGTCCAGGTCTTTGCCGATAGTGGAGAGGAGTAGGCACAGGCACTCCAGGGACTCTTCGTGGTTCTTCAACAGCTTGACGATGCAATTGTGCATGGTGGTCTTTATCAGCATCTTCACCTTGAACAGCTCCCCAATGAACCTGATGTTGCCTAGTGAGCGCTGCTGGGCCTTGCACTTGGCCTCCTGCAGCTCGTCACGTAGACGCTGCCACTCCTCACCCTGCGCACACACGGCACTTAATTACATACTATCATAACAGAGGCATGATTCTACAAGCATTTTCAAGCACTGGAAATCAGTTTTTTTTTTTCAGACTTTTTCCAGACATCCAGACTAGCGTACAAACCCTGTTTATATTTAAAATAAATACTTGGGTTGTCAGTCGATTCAAATTACAATAAGTGTTACAGTCTTTAAGTGGTTGTGCCACACAGTTATACTTTAATAAATACTAGTCATTGATAATACAGTAGAACAATGCTGAATGGGAAAGGAGAAAAATATATAAATGAATATTAAATAAAAAACACTAAATCATTATAATTAACACTATACAAGCGCAGGGCTGCTCAGTTTGACTGATTTAATGTTAATTACTCTGGGTTCCTGAATACTCTGTGCAGACCCGTTCTTTACTTTTACTAAATATATGTATCAAATATGCCTAAGAAGCGTTTTAGCTGTCACGATCTCTACCTCACCTACAGTCTACAGTCTTTCATGTGCTTGAAAAACACACGCATTGTATAGCATTACAGGTGTAGTCAGATTGAGTGATTAAACACTTGTTTCTTTAGTTTTGATTGTGCTGTGGACGCCTTCAGAAAACAAAGTGCTTTGATCTTATTTATACCAATCATTTGAATGTTTTATGTTCATATTTAAATGTAAATACTACTTATGCTAGTTTTATTTGATTGTTTGCCTTTCATTATACCACAGCATTTAAAGAGCTATCGGCTGTTGTAGGTGGTTCAAAAACTCTGTGATTCTACTGTTAACCGTATATCACTATTATGACATTTTTGTTTTTTAAATCAGCTCGATTAAATAGAAAAAATGTTGATCGTCAATTCAATTAGTTGATTCATAGACCCGATTAATTGATTAATCGAGGCAGCCCTAAAAATACGTTCAAATGTTCCTACCACCAAGGATGCATCCAGCAACTTCTGCTTCTTCTCCAAGACCTCGTCTCCATCCTCCTCCGTCTCAAACTCCTTCTGGCAGCGGTTCAAAAGCAGAGAGCGGAAAGGCACCGTCTCTCCCGGCTTGTCAACGGCTGGGACTTTGAGCTACAGAAAGGGGAGCAGGAACAACATAAACCCTAAGCAAGATGGTGTGCTAGGCTGGCTTCCAGCTTTAATAGGTATCGGAGTGAAAACTCTTGATATGCGCATCACAAGACAGGCATCTGCTAGTCCATTCAAAACTGAACTCCCACAAATTACAATTCCAGAGCTAAACAAATCTGATCCATGTATTATTATTATTATTATTATTATTATTATTATTATTATTATTATTATTATTATTATTATTATTATTATTATTTCCTAGCAGATGTCCTTGTCCAATATAAGAGCAATACAAAGTGCAATAATACAGAGCAGTTCAAGTCGTAATACATTTTACAAGTTCAAATTTACACAAATAGCATCTTCACAATCCTCTACCATTCCCTCCCTCCCTCTTTCACTTCACTCTCCCCGTCACCCTCCTTCTCTCACCCTCAGAAGGCACTGGCACATATTGGCGTATGAGGCGGAGAAGTTGGGTTCGGAGACGGCCTTCTCGAAGATGAGCTCCATGACACCCTGGAGTCGCTGCTCCGTGTCGATGGTCAGCTCGTTCACTTGACGCATCCACGGCTGGAACATCTGTGGGGTCAGCTTGTTCAGAATACCACTCACCCTGCGGAAGAGCTCCTGTTGAAGGGGAAAGGGGGGAGGAGGGAAGGAAGGAAAAAGAGTTAGTTCTGCAAACCTCGGCCAAGTCCGTGTTTTTATTTGTTCTGGAGAGGTGGGTGCATGTGAGCGTACTCAGCCCCTCAGTTCATCTTCTCCATCAGTAGAGGTCAGTGGCCCAGACACCAATGCACTACAAATAGATCATCAGTGGGGCTCCAATTTTACCCACAATCCCCTTTACTAGACTAGCAAATTATTATTCCCACCCCCCCAAACATGAACCGTGTCCTCTGCTCCTACATACCTGGGTCTTAATGACCTCGGGGTCATCACCCACTGTGGGAGCCTTCTTAATTGTAGGCAGGTAACACACATACAGTCATCTAAATAACAATCGCAATTAGACAGCAGTTGACAAAAAGTACAAATGAGACAAATGTCCAAGATCAGCATTAAACAGATCCATCAGAACAATGCAGGTAACCATCTCAATCAGAAGGATTTATATATAAAAACATGAAAATAAAACTCTAGGGTCTCCTAGACAAGCAGGGGGCTGCATACCTTAGCCAGGACCACATCGCTAATGCGGAGTTTCTGCAGCCTGTCACAGATGAACTCTAAGTCCAGCAGGAACTGACGCTCATTTTTCTCCTTCTCATCAGGGACATAATTACACCTGCAACATAATTTGAAAGCAACAACATTTCCACAGGAGTCTTGGTTGTGCCGAGGATTACGAAATAATGAAAGCAATACATTTTAGACGTCGGCTCAAAATCCCTACCATTCGGCGTTGAAATGACCCAGGTTTATTTTGTATTTATACCATATCCAGTTCACCATATTCACATCCTCTCATACAGTAATCAATAAACGAGAATAATGGTTCAATTTGTAGCTACACACCTATGCTTAGGAGCAATTCACACGATCTTGTACTGGTGAAGAACATTATTATTCACAATATGTCATTTAAAAAAATGTAGGCTATACATACCCTGCTGCAATGAAAAGAAAAAGATAGATTAATGAAACGGCCTACCTGAATCTTGCGGAGTCTTCAAGACAAAACTTGAAGTTTGCAATCGCTGCCATGCTTTTGAATTCAATACAACCAAAAGGCTCTCGGGAACACTGAAATTACTCAGAGGTAAAATCAATCAACCGTACGACTCCGTCTCCAAACACACTATCAGCTCTAATTAGGCAATATCCACAGAGCAAACAGAATCGAATTCCAGCAACTGTTACGTATGCAACTGACAACAACTGACGTCATACCCAACACATATCAGAACAACATAATACAGTTCAGAAACGAGAGGCCACTCGACCCATCAGCTCGTTTGGTGTCCATTAATAACTAAATGATCCAAGGATCACATCCAGTCTATTTCTGAATGTTCCCAAATTGTGGCTTCAACCACATCGCTGGGGAGTCTGTTCCAGATTGTAATAACTCTCTGTGTGAACAAGTGTCTCCTGTTTTCTGTCTTGAATGGCTTGAAGCCCAATTTCCATTTGTGTCCAAACACACTGAATCGAGTCACTCAATCGGTTCGCATCGCCCCACAAAAGAATCAGTCCCTCAGCCAGGCTCACACTGCGCACTTTTACAACCCGACCCGAGTCTGAGAGGCGGGCAGCGTGGCTTTCCCTGGATGCTGTCTTTTGCTGGTGAAGAGTCGCACTACTGATCATTAAGGATCAACATTTGATCTGCATGGCTTATCACATCAGCGCCAACACAACAAGCAACGAGCAGCACAAGTGTCCCTCAGTCCAAGTCCACAACACACACGAGTGGCCTGTAACTCCCGATCAACAGCAGAGCTAGTAGGCTGGCACCCCCTCCTGTAAAATGAGCGGAACAACCCTATTCATCAATACAAGGCTGTAAGTCTAGAGAGAGGGCCTACCTTACATGTGTTTTCCTCTGGATTTTCAGGAAGCCAAGTCTTTGATGATGTCACCAAAACCCAGGTGGTGCTTTAAGGGCTTCAGAGTGAGCGCTCAGTCTGTCAGCCCCACTGTAGAGGCGCCCTGTTCTGCACAGGCCGGGTTACACACAGAGCGACCTGCACAGCCACGCAACTGGGAAAGTGACATATATGCGCAATGCAATGTCCACCTTCGGGCCACAGATTGCAGCTTCTTTCACGCAGTGACTGAAGCAAGGCGCTTGCAGTTTTGATATATCCCTTGAAATGAGACATTGCGTCTGTGAAATCCTCTTAGATCAGCGCAGTGTTTCCTCTGAAGCAACAGCACAGGATCGGGGTTCTTGAGATGAGAGCTGATGTCCGTCCTGTTTCCAAACTTCGCTATTACTTTCCCCCGCTTTGTCTTTACAGTAATTGAACCCGTGAAAGGCTCTCTGGATTGTCAGTCTGCTTAGTCCCACCTTCAAGCAGAGAAACCAACTCTGATAGGACAGAACTGCGCCGGTAATCCCATGCATTAAATAGGGCCTGATTGTAGCGCCGTCTCCTGGTCAAGGGTGGACAGTGGTCAGCAGGCACCAACACCAGCCTAGGCACCCACACCGGGCCGCAGACCTCTGCAGGGCCCCAGGGTCCAAAGCAGGGGCCCACACTTCCCCACATCACCCCCTCCACACTCTGTGATCTGGTATATCTACCGCACAGTGCACAATTCATTGAATTGCTGGTAAATTAAATACATTGTGAGCATAAGCGACATATATGTGAACCTTTTCTTGTCCCAAGAGTAGCACTGTTATCATTTCCGTTGCACAGAGCACAAGCATTTCCAAATCTTTTTCAAATATTTAACATAACAACATAAGAAAGTTTACAAACGAGAGGAGGTCATTTGCCACATCGTGCTCGTTTGGTGTCCATTAATAACTAAGTGATCCAAGGATCCTATCCAGTCTGATTTTAATTGTTCCCAAATTTTCAGCTTCAACCACATCACTGGGGAGTAGTGTTTCCAGCCCGGGGACCCGTGGTACCGAAAACCCGGGCAACCCGGACGATTTGTCAATCTCACAAGCCCGGGTTTGGCATGGGTATAAAACCGGGGCTGAGAAACAAACCAACAAAAATCATACTTGCGTGCACAGAGCCTCAGTGAGCTCTTGTGTTTTTTCATTCGGTGAGAAGATTGATGTTCATTCCGTAACCTACAATATAATTGAGCACTGTTGCAAAATACGAGGAGTTCAAAAAAAATGTTCTGATCCAAGCTCGGTTTGGTTCTACTTCCTACAAATGCAAAAAGTATGCAAACAACGTATTGCAAACAGCTGGGGGCTCTACAAGGTCACTTCAGTTCATACAAATGATCAATACATAATAACTCTGTGAATGAACTGAGTTCGTGTTTAATTTTAGCTTCACATAAAATACAGACACAAAAATGACATGTATTATTTTACTTATTTAGAATAACATTGATGATATGGCCAGGTTGTAGTTTAATGATTAAAATAAGGGGGAAAACTAAGATCCGAGGAGTTCAAGCATACGTTTGATGTGTCTAACAGTGTGTTTTTTATTTATTTAATTTTGTTTCCATTTTGATTATTTATTCAATTTATATGCCTATGAGATAATCTGGCTTCAATCACAGATGCCCCGGGGACCCAGGGTTTATGAAATTTAAACTCCAAAAACCCTGGCCTGGAATTTTCCCCCGATTTTGGAAACCCTACTGGGGAGTTTGTTCCAGATTGTGACAACTCTATGTGTGAAGAAGTGTCTCCTGTTTTCCGTCTTGAATGCTTTGAAGCCCAATTTCTTTTTGTGTCTCTGCTGATCTGGAAAAGCTCCTCTGGTTTGATGTGGTCGATGCCTTTCATGATTTTGAAGACTTGAATCAAGTCCCCATGTAGTCTCCTCTGTTCCAGGGTGAAAAGGTTCAGTTCCTCAGTCTCTCAGTAGGACATCTCAGTAGGACATCAGCTCTAACTAGTGCATCGTACAGTCTGAACATCACTGCCCTTGATTTAAAAGCAATGGCCCTAACACTGATCCCTGTGGATCTCCACTAACAACCTCACTCCAGATAGAAGCAACTCCTCTAATCGACACCCTCTGTTTCCTCTACATCAACCAGTTCATAATCTACTACTTACATTACCCTGAATGCCTACAGCTTCCAATTTGAGGATCAGTCTTTGGTGTGGAACCTTATCAGAAGCTTTTTGAAAATGTACGTATATCATATCATGTGTTTTCACATGATCTACAGCTGCAGTTGCATGTTCAAAAAACTCTAATACATTTGTAAGACATGATCTGCCTCGTCTAAACCCATGTTGACTATCTCCAAGAATATGGTTTTCATTAAAATGCTCCTCTATTTCTGTCTAATCATTTTTTCCAACATTTTACAAGTAATGCAGGTGAGACTGATTGGTCTGTAATTTCCTGGCTCAGTTTTGTCCCCTTTCTTGTGGATTGGTATGACATTTGCTATCTTCCAGTCAGTTGGCACATCCCCTGTTCTAAGTGTCTTTTGGAATATTTGAGTTAGCGGCCTGTAAATAATTTCCCACATTTCTTTAAGTACTGTTGGAAATATACCATCTGGCCTAGGTGATTTGTTTGTTTTTAATTCTGCTAGTCCCTGTAGTACCTCCACCTCATTTTTCCTGATCTCTCTTAGGGTTTGACTGGACTGGTTATTATCCTGTGGCATGTTATCTGTTTTTTCTTTTGTAAAAACCTCTAAAATACTCATTTAGAACATTTACCATATCTTGTTCATTTTCCAAAATACTTCAATTTTTGCCCTCTATCTGTTTCACTTCATCCTTTATTGACCTCTTGCTGTTGTAGTATTGAAAAAAGCTCTTTGCATTAGTTATAGAGCTATGTTTCTTTCTATTTCCCTCTTTGCTTTCCTGATCCCTTTCTTAAGATCTATTTGCAGTTCAACATATTCTTTGTATTTTGTTTAGTCTCTATCCCTTTTGTATGCGCTATACCACATTTTCTCTCTCTTCAAATTTTTTTGCATACTTCCATTAAACCATTTTGGCCAATGTTTTTTGGTCCTCAATTTGCTAAGTTTTGGTATAAATTTCTCCTGAGCCTCAAGTAGTATATTCTTAAATATACCCATCCATTTTCAACTGAATCTGATCCAGTGTGCTCCAGTCTACCTCTTCCAAGTGTCGCCAAAATTGTAGACCATTGCTTTAGACTTGGGCCTTGTTTCTAGAAAGAATGCCTCAAAGATGACCATATTGTGATCACAGTTTGCTATTGATTCTATAACTAATGTCCCTCTGACTCTATCAAACATCTCGGTTATTTGAAGGGAAATCTGTCAAGGTCACTGTTAAGGTACAACGCTTCAGTTGAAGCAGCCCTTCGGATCCCAGTGAATCGGGCAGTCAGGTCAGTCAGCATTTCAGCTACAGGGGAGACTTTTCAGCAGGAGACGAGCGCTCGGGAAGAAAAATGCACAGACACAGAAGTAGTCTGTTCGTTTATCTTCAGTTTATTGAAAGTTTCACACAGCCTTTATACAGTCTAACAAACATCTTCAGTGATAGTTACGGGGCAGTCCCGATATGTAGTTACACACCATAATAGTACTGATTTTGCAGTGTTCCCACAAGCAGGTGCACATGTCATGCCTCGTGGGAATGTTATTGTCCGAGGATGTGTGTAACCCATAATATATTTGTGTTTCGGGAAGGGGAAAATGTAGCACATACTGTACGAACAACATGTTTTGTGTCTGCCACAGCTGCTTGGATTACAAGCAGTTCTGCAAGCTATTTCAGCAGTGTGCATAAGACATAGATAATAAGTAAAGTTATGAATAACTCACAGTTCCTAACTAGTAACTTACTGGAAAGTTTCCTATATTTTCTAACAGTTATACAGTGGGTATATACAATACATAGGAGGCAATTTTACCCCAACAGTCACCGTTGACAATTGGAAACAGCTCCTCAGTGGAATATGCCAGTAATGAGGACATAAGTGTACAAACATAAAGAAAGTCCTGCTATTACAAACTGCCAGCAAATGCATGTAATGCATTACTCATCTATTCAAAATACCTAGTTTACTGCATTACTATGATTATTATTATCCAATATAGAAATATATTAACACATTAGTCTCAGTAACGTGCATTTTTCACCTTTAATTTTGTGTAATTTCCAGGAAAATAGTGTTGATACATTTTGAATAGTCAGTGAAACATATCAATTTTCAAAGACTTCATGTCCCTCTTAACAGCCCTAGCAAACAATGCATTTACAGCATATTAATAAATAAAGAATACTTTAAGGGGGATGGTGTAAAACATCCATAGGAACAGCAGAGAAACTGTAAGTTAAACATGAACCTGAGATATTTCCACAATGTTTCTGGGTTCAAAAATAGGATCACCAAATAAATAAGCAAGTAAATCTTAAAGTACAGCTATAGATAATTCATTTTTGTAAGGATATTATACATTATTGACAATGTTTTCTGTATCAGTTGTTAAAACCCCTAAAAAGAGCACATTATAAATGGTCAATGTGATTTATTTCCAGCACACAATCCCCAAAGAAATGACAGGAATTAAGGACTGTGTTGTGGAAATACCATTTTAACTTGTATAAAAGGAAAGCTTTAAAGTTAATCTCTACTTTCTTTGGGTCTCAAATATTTAATTCTTAATTCCCCTAACTGGTCTTGGTTTGTATCGTTGAAATGCAATTTGATCACAGAATTTATCTATTTAACATGTCAAACAGTAGGTGGCAGAGTTTACATTACATTATTTGTCATTTAGCAGACGCTCTTATCCAGGGCGACTTACATTTGTACCCATTTATTATTATTATTATTATTATTAATATTTTTATTTCTTGGCAGACGCCCTTATCCAGGGCGACTTACAACATAACTGCAAAAATACAGTGAAGTACAATCAATCAATCAATCAATCAATCAATTTTTATTTGTATAGCGCCCTTCGCAGGGTAGCCACAGAGTGCTTTACAGACTGGTAAACATACAACAAACGTACAGCAAAATAAAAAACATAAATACAATAAAATCAAATATAGACCTGTAAACATTTTACATGATCTAGAATAAAGTGAGTGAACATTTAAGTAAATAAAGCATTTAGGAACGGAGGAGAGAAAAACAAGAAAACTCCTAAGAATGGCATGTAGGAGAAAATGAATCTCTGGGGGTCCACGGCCTAGGGCCTAGGCCTAATGGTTGCCTCCCCTCCAGGCAGTATACTTATTACAGCAGCAAGGAGATCAGAAAGTTCTTTATCGGTGCTGCTGGCTGTGGTCTTCCCTGTGGAGGAGGCCTCTCGCTGGCCATCGGGGGTGGAGGGTTTGGACCATCAACAGGCTTTGGGTTGCGATGGCTCATCAAACCTTGGGTGTGGATGCCCCGTTGACCCTCCATTGTGAGGTGCTTCTGGGATGGGTTGTGCCTCATCAGACAGGTAGGGAGGTGCCAGTCCCTTTAGTGCTTTACATGTTAATAAGAGCACTTTAAAGTCTATCCTGTAGTGCACGGGCAGCCAGTGAAGAGAAGCCAATACTGGAGTGATGTGTTCATGTTTTTATGTTTTTGTTAGGATTCTTGCAGCAGCATTTTGGACTGAAGTGCACAAATAGCTCTGTTTGTGCTGCCTGACAGAATGGCATTACAGTAGTCCAATCTAGATGTAACAAATGCGTGTATCAATTTCTCAGTGTCCTGTAACGAGAGGAATTGTCTTAGTCTAGCAATGTTTCTAAGCTGGAGGAAGGAAGATCTCGACACATTCTGAATGTGTGATTCAAAAGATAGATTATGATCACAGATGACACCCAGGTTTCATGCCATCCCCTTAGGGGAGAAATTAAAGTTATCATTACTCAGTTTTGTTAGTGAATGATGAACAGTTCGATTTTTGTCTCCTAAAATTATGACTTCTGTTTTGTCAGAATTAAGCATAAGAATTTTTTTTGTCATCCATGTTTTAATCTCAGACAGACAGCAGATTCATTTTTCTAGGTCTATGGTGTTGTTAGGATTTACTGACAGATATAATTGTGTGTCGTCTGCGTAACTGTGAAAGTTAATATTATGTCGTCGAATGATATCACCTAAAGGGAGCATGTACAATGAAAAAAGTACAGGTCCGAGGACTGAGCCCTGTGGGACTCCGTACTTAACCTCAGTTAAATTTGAGTGGTTCTCGTTAATCTGTGCATATTGGAGTCTGTTTGACAGATATGATTTAAACCATGAAAGCACATTGCGAGATAGGCCAATACGGTTTTCTAAGCGGTGTATCAAGATTTTGTGGTCGATTGTGTCAAAAGCCGCACTTAAGTCTAATAAAATAATAACACTGGTGTGCCCTACATTGGAGGACTGAAACACGTCATTCAATACTTTTAACAGGGCCGTTTCTGTACTCAGGCCGGAACGGAAGCCTGATTGAAATTCTTCATAAAGGTGATTATCGGTTAAAAAAGCTTGCAGTTGGTTTGCAACTACTTTCTCTAGAACCTTAGAAAGGAAGGGAAGGTTTGAGATAGGTCGATAGTGTTTAAGTTGGTTAGGGTCGACACTGGGTTTCTTAAGAAGTGGTTTAATTACAGCTATTTTAAATGATTCAGGAACAGATCCTGAGAATAAAGAGACATTGATAATATTGTGTATTCTGTGAATAATTCATGGCAGAGATTGTTTTAGCAGTTTAGTGCGTATAGGGTCTAGTGCGCAGGTTGTTGTTTTCATTTTAGTAATTAAGGAGACCAATTCCTGGTGATTTACTACGTTAAACGAGTCCAAGGTAGGCAGGGGCTGTGAAGGACTGCATGTGTCAGCTATAAAATCTGTGTATGTTTCCTGTTCTATCTGTTTTCTAATGCTGTTAACTTTGCTATTGAAATGATCCACGAAGTCACTACAGGTGAAATTGGGGGGGATGACCTCTGAAGGCTTTACCTTCTGGTTAGTAAGTGTCGCTATTGTATTAAAAAGAAAACGCGGGTTGTTCGTCGAACCACGGTGAGTGTTTTGTTGGTTTTTATTTGTCGTGTCCTTAATGGGGCTACTAAAGCAGTGCTTAGTGTATTGTTGAAATTATTTAATAATTCATCTGCAGATCCTTCTTTTGATAAAGCTAGCATTTGGCAAGAGGATAGTGATTTTATAAATAGCAGTGGGATTTAGGCAGCGAGTTTCTATGTTCCTTTCCGTGTGTCTAATTCTACTCCTCCTACAAGGCAATCAATCATTACAAATTAAATTTAGCTAAAACAGCAATTCAAAATAATACATTTTACAAATTTCAATTTACAATTTACACAAGTACAGTAAGTGACTTCCTACATCCTTGACAGTGAAAGCTAAGTGCTGTCAAGATGTAGGGTCACAGTCAAGGGCTACGGGAAAGGGAGCAAGGAGTAAAACAATCAAGAACGCGAGAAGCATAATAAAACTGTGAAGTGCTATCTAGCAGGGATAGAGGACTAATATTACAAGTGCTGTCGGAAGAGATGCGTCTTGAGTAAGTGCCGGAATGAGGTCAAGGACTCTGCTGTTTTGACTTCGGTGGGCAGGTCGTTCCACCATTTAGGTGCCAGGGATGAGAAGGAGCGGTTCTGGAGGAGGCAGAGTTGGTCTATACAACTGGGTATTTTACTGGAGCAATCTAAGTGAAGTACCTTGCTCAAGGGTACAACAGCACTGCCCCACCTGGGATTTGAACCCAAAACCCACAATATGAGTCCAGAGCCCTAAGCACTACTCCACAGTGTTGCATTAATCACAGACTGTACCAAGGCTCCATGTGATTCTTTATTGCACTTATACTGTTATTATTGTTTATTTGATTTAATTTTAATTATTCACTGATTGAGTCATGTTCTCAAATTGTTTGTTTTCATTGATTGTATTCACTGATTGATTGACTTTTATTGATATTCACTATTATTGAACAGGCAGAAGCTTTGATCCCCGATGCGGCGCACCTGTATCACTGAGCAGCGGCCGCCTTCCCTCACGGCCACTACACCTGTGGACACTCAGCTGGAGATAAAGGCTGCCCTGCCAGAACAAAGGGGCACGGCGGAGCACCAGCAGGGACAGTGACTGCGGGACGGGTTACAGAGGAGAGGATATCGGCTGTGAGGGTGCCAGCCGGTAGGCACTAACTCCTCGCAGGGTCGGAGCGGGTCCCTGCAGATCGGGAGCTGCCTGGAGAAACATTAGCCGCTGGACGCAGTGACTCGACAGCGACAAGAGGATCTAAGGAACTATTACTGGCCAGAGACATTGACTTGGCTTCTACAAGACTGTATTCCTGGACTTGCCTTCTTGGTTCTGCGGTTTCCAGCTTCTCGGCGATAGACGGCACTTTGGGGCTCCGGACCAGCAGCCGGAGGGAGAAGCACATAGCGGACGGGTGAGAGGGACGCACTCAATATCCCTGTGAGCTTGTGATCGCAGCACTTGCCAGTGAGCGAGCGTGTCCTCCTCCTGAGACTGCTCTTTGTCCTGGATTGGGGCTGCTTGTGCGGACGAGCTGCTCGTTTGTGAGGATCTCTAGCCTGGGACGGAACCGGAGGCCGAGCCGGGTTGGGACTGTGTAATTGAGACCATTCTCTCGCCATTCTCCATCGTTTCATACATACGTTTTTTGATTGTGAATATAGGGGGTATTGTCTGGGCTTAGTTTTATTTGGGAATTTAGTATAGTTTATTATATTTTCAGCTTTTGTATAGGTTTCTGTATTTTTATTTTTGCCCAGGTGATTAAAGGCAATTTTAATTGTAAAAAAAACATCGAGGGAACGGTGCCCTGCTAGTTGCCCCTGTTGTATTGTACATGGTGAATTTTATTTAATGGACTAGAATAAGACCTTTCTTATTTACTGGTGGCGTCTGTCCTGGGACCTTACCTGCAGGGGGAAATAAGTGAGTGTAACTCAGTTGGGATGGCATAGCGAGACTTCATGCGACCCAGTCAGAGGTGATTCTAGGGTATGTGGGGGCCCCAGGCAAAATAAATCCTGATGGTGAAGCCAGGGAGAGCATGGTGGGGTTTCCCATTTGCGACACCCCTGGACCCACTGTTCACTGCCACTCGTGACAATTTTCAGGTTTTTCTGAATGCTTAAACACTAACAGTGATTCTTGAAGTACTATCTCTGAAATAATTAACACTTTTAGGCAATGTATTTAACAAGTGAGCAATGGGTTCAATCAAATATGAGCTGTTATACTGTTGCAGGTATAATTGGGATATTTTGAGATGGAAACCGGTAAGTGCTGTAGTCTTACTGGTACAGTAATATGTACTGTACTTTCATAATGAGAAGGATCTCTCACTACAGTTTCTCAGTCGTTTATACACTGTGACCGAAAGCATGCACAGAGTGATCCGAGGTTCAAGCTAACATCCCAGAACCACTTCTGCAGGACTATGCACACCTTCACCTTGCTTCAACTCAATTGGTGAGTCCAGTTCACTCATGTTGCAAAACATTACTCGCAACTCTCAATGTGTTGGCACAATTGTCATTGAGAAAACACCTGTACCTTTTGTGCAATACATGAGTCATCAGACAAAACTCAAAGTGCTAATGTACTACAACACACTTCACGTCTGCAAACCCATCCATCCATTTTCAAAACACACAATTCCTGTGAGGGTCGCGGGGCAGCCAGAGCCGATCCCGGCAGTGATAGGGCACAAGGCAGGAATACAACCAGGACAGGATGCCAGGCCATCGCTGGGCAACATATACACAGCAATTTAACATAACCTAAACTGCATGTCTTTGGACAGTGGGAGGAAACTGCAGAGCCTGGAGAAAACCCACACGGACACGGGGAGAACATGTAAACTCCAAACAGACTAGATCCCATGACCCATGGAGTTGTGAGGTAGCAGCACTAACCACCGCACCACCCTGTGCAAACCCAATTAACCAAATTGTTCACTCAGTTGTCCTCGTTCTCTCAAGTATATAAAAAGGTCACACGAGGACTCATGATTGTACAAGAAAAATGGAGCCACAAAGAGCAGAAAGGGGAAGAGGGAGGGGAAGACACAGAGGACGATGAAGGCGACGGAATATATTGAATGAAATAAGAGCCACACTGGTTGATAGTGTAATCAACCATGGGATGAGTATGCGAAAAGCTGGGCAGTGAGTGCAGCCCAATTTGAGCCTCTTTACTGTGGCTGGAATCATCAGGACATTCAGGACTACGAACCGGTGAGTGGGTATAAATTTACCATGCACAATATTTGGATTTCATATATCAACAAGAGTACTGCAAGTCTGTACATCACATTGTATTGTTTGCATACAGGGCTGAGAAGACCAGCTGCTGGTGGGAGAAACGAGGCTGAAATAGTCAACATGGTGTTGGCAAAAAATGCGATTAGACTCAGAGAAATCCAAACGTGTATAATAGAGGACAATGGGATGTTTCAGAACATAGACCATGTTTCAATATCCACTATTGATCGTTTGCTGAGAAGGCACAGGATGAGCATGAAGCAAATATATCGTGTACCATTTGAGAGGAACTCTGATCGTGTGAAAGAGATGTGCTACTTTTACATGCAAGTGAGTATGAAACTGTTTCCAGTACTATTGTGCACTTGGAAGAGACAGAGGTCCAGGAAGTGCAGTAATGCACCATGTTCTAATCACTGTTCCTACATGGTCAGAGAATACTCAAGCTTGATGCCAGCGATGACCACATTGAGTTCATCTATGTGGACGAGGTAGGATTCAAGAGGCAGTGCTGGGGAAGGAACATCATTGGCCAGCGAGCAGGTCCCTGGCCAAAGGGGTGGAAACATAACCATGTGGGCTGCTATCAGTCATTGCATTTTTATGCTTGTTATATATAAATACATTGATAATTTTTGGGTAGGCAGGATCATCCATGCATCCATCCATTTTCAAAACCACTTAGGGTCGCAGGGAAGCTGGAGCTGATCCTAGCACACATAGGGTGCAAGGCAGGAACACACCCAGGGCAGGATGCCAGGCCAGCACTGGGCAACACACACATACAGGGCAATTTAGTATGGCCAATTAAGCTAACCCACATGTCGTTGGACGGTGGGAGGAAACCCACATGTACCCGGGGAAAACATGCAAACTCCATACAGACAGGCAACCCAAGCTGGGTCTTGAACCTGGGACCCCTAGAGCTGTAAGGCAACACACCACTGTGCCACGCCTGGCCAGGATCAAACATTGTATAATATAAAGTTCTTTACTGTCTGTGTTGATGGATTCTTTTTGTTTTCCTACATGAATCTTCCATTTTGAGGAGAGAGTTTTATTTTTCTAAACACAGTGTATTCTTAATGCTCAGTGTGAGAAACAGATATGATGTATGTGTGTGTGATTCTGACCCAATTCTTTGATTTTGAGGGCTGTGTATATAGTTTTTAGGCCAGAATTTTCCCCTCTGTGTGTTTAGCAGATGTGACTTTTTATTATGGGCATTGTGTTAACAGTTTAGGAGTATTGTGGTATAATAGTGTGTATGCAATTGGGAAAAACTATAAAACCATTCAAATGTTTTTAGAGGACTGCAAGAAAACCAGTATCTGGTCGACTGTTCACCCTAGAGCAGGAGACGCACATTGTAAATATAAAATAACTGCATCACACTCAGAGAACTGCAGGACCACATAATGGCAGATAACACACATTCCACAACATCAACAGAGTGAGTCTCTCTGCACTCTCTCGTCTACTGAAACTTAATAGAATTGGGATGAAGCAGCTATACAGAGTTCCTTTTGAACAAAACTCAGACCGTGTAAAACAACTGAGATATGAATATCTGCACGTAAGATATACTATCCTATCATTGGTACTGGATCTGGAAGTGCATGGTGCTACATCATATTGACTGATCCCTGTCTTTTCATACTGTGCTACATTGTTTTGTCATGGAGCTAGAAGCAGATTCAGTGCATCGTGAGCTAATATATGTGGACGAGGCAGGTTTCAACCTTGCAAAAACAAGCGGCCACGGCAGAAATATCATCGGACACCGTGCAATCATCAACATCCCAGGACAATGTGGTGGCAACGTAACAATGTGTGCGGTCCTTCACCATCATGCAATCCTTGGCCCATACAACACTGCACACATCATCACATTTCTGGACACCCTCCACAAACAGACTAATCCCTAATGACTGGGTGCCAGAACAGCCCAGGTACGTTATCATCTGGGACAATGTTAGTTTCCACCGGGCTGCTGTGGTCCGCAATTGGTTCACAGGTCACCCACTTTTCATCACACTCAATCGCCCCCATAATCTGCGTTCTTGAATCCTATTGAAGAATTCTTCTCTGTATGACGTTGGAAGGTGTATGATCGCCAGCCCCACCAACGCATACCCCTTCTACAGGCAATGGAGGAGGCTTGTGGAGACCTCGATCAGGGGTCATGCCAGGCCTGGATATGGCACTCCAAGTGATACTTTCCATGCTGCCTGGCTCAAGACAACATCGCATGTGATGTGGATGAAGTCTTATGGCCAGACCCACAAAGAAGGTGAGATGTAGACTAATTTTTTCTGTTCTTTTTCCTAGCACAAATGTCTTTTCTTCTACTGCATTTTTGTTGTTTGAGGAGTGTTAGAACATTGAGAGAAAGAAAAAAAAACATTCCCCTTATTTGTATTGATAATGGGTTACAGTGAGGGAAAAAAGTATTTGATTCCCTGCTGATTTTGTACGTTTAAGAGAGTGCTCCCTTTAAGAGAGTGCTCCTAACCTCAGCTCATTACCTGTATTAAAGACACCTGGGAGCCAGAAATCTTGCTGATTGATAGGGGATCAAATACTTATTTCCCTCATTAACATGCAAATCAATTTATAACTTTTTGAAATGCGTTTTTCTGGATTTTTTTGTTGTTATTCTGTCTCTCACTGTTAAAATACACCTACCATTAAAATTATAGACTGATCATTTTTTTGTCAGTGGGCAAACGTACAAAATCAGCAGGGGATCAAATACTTTTTTCCCCTCACTGTATGTTCGGAATACACATTATTAGTATTATTTTTTTTTCTTGGCAGACGCCCTTATCCAGGGCGACTTACAAAATAGAAGCGCAATACAAAGTGCAAGAATACAATTCAGTACAAGGCATCAACCATTACAAATTAAAATTTACATTATACAAGGCAATTCAAAACATAATACATTTTACAACTTCCAATTTACACAAGTAAATACAATAAGTAAAGTCATACATCCTGGAAAGTGAAAGCTAAGTGCTGTCAAGATGTTAGGTCCCAGTCAAGGGCTACGGGAAAGGGAGCAAGGGGGAAATCAATAATACAAGTATTAGTAATACAAGGCAAGAAGCATGGTAAAATGTTGTGAAGTGCTACCTTACAGGAGAGTAAAGGGACTAATATTACAACTAATATATCCTTCCGGCGCTAACTCAAGACATCTTTTCAGACAGTACTTGTAATATTAGTCCCTTTAATCCCCGTTAGATAGCACTTCATAGCATTTTGTCATGCTTCTTGGATTATTGATTGATTTTCCTCCTTGCTCCCTTTCCCGTAACCCTTGACTGTACCTTACATCTTGACAGCACTTAGCTTTACTTTCCAGGATGTATGTCCGCACTTACTGCACTTAACTGTATAAATTGGAAGTTGTAAAATGTATTATATCTTGAATTGCTTTGTTTAATGTAAATTTGAATCTGTAATGTTTGATGCCTTGTATTTAACTGTATTCTTGCACTTTGTATTGCACTTATTTTGTAAGTCGCCCTGGATAAGGGCGTCTGCCAAGAAATAAAAAAAATAATAATAATATTGTGTCGGTATCGGGAGCCAGTGGCGGGAGCGGAGCAGTGGAGTAGTGTGTGCGAGGGAAAGAGATTACCAGGTGAGCCGCAGAGTTCTGGATGAGCTGGAGCAGCGGGTAGTAGTTGCAGGCAGGCCGGCCAGGAGGGAGTTGCAGTAGTCCAGGCGGGAGAGGACCAGTGACTGGACGAGCAGCTGAGTCAAGAAGTTGGTGCGGAAGGGACGGATTCGGCGTATGTTGCTCAGGAAGAATCTGCAGGTGCCTGTCAGTGTGGTGATGTGCTGGGTGTAGGAGAGCGCAGGATCAAGGATGACTCCTAGATTTTTAGCGGAAGAAGCAGGAGAAAGTGTGGTGGATTCCAAGGGGATTGAGATGGGGAGATCAGCAGAAGGTGAGGAAGAGTGGGGGAAAAAGAGGAGATCCGATTTAGAGAGGTTGAGCTTGAGGTGGTGTGACTGCATCCAGGCGGAGATAGCAGACAAACAGGAAGAGATGCGAGAAGGGATGAGAGGGTAAGAAGAGGGAAAAGACAGGAAGATCTGGGCATCATCTGCATAGAAGTGGTAGGAGAAACCATGGGATGCGATGAGGGGGCCCAGGGAGCGAGTGTAGAGAGAGAACAGGAGCGGGCCCAGGATGGAGCCTTGGGGTACGTCTATGAGGAGAGGTTGGGGGGTGGATGAGGAACCTTGCCATGTCACTTGGTAGGTCCAGTCGTTGAGGTAGGAGGAGATCCAGGTGAGAGCAGTTCCAGAGATACCGAGGTCAGCAAGGTAGGAGAGGAGGATGGAGTGATCGACAGTGTCAAATGCTGCAGAGAGATCAAGGAGGATGAGGACTGAGGAGAGGGAGGCCGCCCGAGCACACCGGGGGGAGTCAGTGACTGCCAGGAGAGCCGTCTCGGTGGTGATTCTGAGTCTGAGATGTCCAGGGGTGTCACGAAGAGTTGCGAAGGGGAACAGCCTCTAGACAAGATGAGGTCTAACTGGCAACCTGCACTGTGAGTGGGTGGAGACGAAGAGAGAAGTTAAAGGAGTAAAAGAGAGGAAGAAATCCGGCAGAGTGGGAGGGTTTGGAGAGGATGGTAGGTGAGGACAGCGAGGGGAGGGAGGAGAGAAGAAAGTCGAGTTCATCCAGGAAGGTGGTGAGTGGACCAGGAGGACAGTAGAGAACTAGAAGAAAGAGGTGAGAGGGAATTCAAAGCTGTTGGAGGCGATAGAGGAGAGAGAAGGGGGTGGCACAGAGAAGAGCAGAGAAGGGGAGATCAGGAGCCCTATTCCCCCCCCACCCAGTAAGACAGGGGGAGTGGGACAGGACAAACACAGAGGATAAGGCAGCAGGGGTGGATGAGTTCTCCGGGGAAATCCATGTCTCAGTGAGAGCAAGGAAATCCAGAGAGTGGTGGGAGGCGAAGGCGGAGATGAAGTCGGCCTTGTTGGAAGCATACTTTACACATTTGGATGCCTGTGTGTATGTGTGTTTACTACATGTATGAATAAACTTTATTGCAAACTGCTATGCCCTGTACATGAAAAAGCAAAAGCCACAAGTGTTTTTCATTTATACTATCATTCATGCTTAGTTGGCGCTTTGTGTGCCTATTCAAATAATGGTTTGTGTGTACTGTATTGCATACGCAACCTATCGTTATCTTTCAAGTCGGAAGCACTGCCCAAGGGGGAGGGGTTGCTGTATAACAAAGCTGTCGCAGGGGCAGAGGCAGCGAGCTGATAAGGGAGCCTGCCACGAGGTGCACCGCAAGTGTGCCTAGGCAACACAACTCCAGACAGTTACCTCAGGGATCCCGTAGGGCCGCACCTGAGCCGTCCAGGAGCGAGGACCATAGTCACGCTCTACCGGGAGCTGTCTGCTATCAGCATATACAAAGCGGGGCTACAGAGGTTAACTCTTATGCCCTCCACTTACAAGAACAAGGCCGGCTGCTCTACTAGTGCAGCTAGGAGCGAGGCCGTAATCTACTTGCACAATGTCTGGTGTAGGCAATCAAGCACTTGTGCGGCCTCCGTGCAATATCATGGCAGTGGACCCCTGATCCAATAGGAGCGGGTCACAGACCCAATGAGAAAAATACAATATAATACATAGCTGGCTAATCAGCAGAGTAGCCGAGCTGAACAATATACAATATAAACATATCGCATGACAGGAAGACCTTCATGGATTTTACTGCCGCTGCTAGCACTCCTGCTGTGGAGGAAAAAGCCCTGTGGACAAACAACCAACACAGCAAGCAGTCGGAATATATATAGAACTATATAAATACGACTATTATTTTTTAAAGGGTCTTCTTGTGAACGAAACTGAAACCGAAAGGGGCAGAATTGGGATTAGCTATCAATAATAACTAAACACACACCAGACAGAGACTATGTGTAGTGAAAAACGGTGGTGAACAACACTATGAAGTGAGCCAGCTAGCCAGATGAAATACGCAGTTTGAATGTTTATTACAAACACAGAGAGCTTACATTCCTGAGTCCAGCGAAGAGGCAAAAGAGGATGAACCTCCGCTGACGTCACATTTTATAGAACAGGAAGTGGGAAGGGACCTGTTCTGAGTGACGCGCGCAGGTGCCAATGCCAGCTTTGATAGAGTGATGTTTCGATCGGGTTCCTACGGAAGTGCGCAGAAACCCCTCCCCCTTGGGCAGTGCTTCCGACTTGAAAGATAACATAATGATATGATTATCTGTAACCCACTTTACTCTTATATCTGACAATTGAGATTCACACAGAAATGTTTTTACTTTGATTAACTTTAGTCAATCTCTCAATGAAGCTAAATAAAATGTATTGTGTTTGTTGAACGAAAGTTGTTGATTGATTTTGAAGTCGTGAAAAATGTTTTATAGTCTGTAATTAGTAAGCAAACTTCGGAGGTTTCAGGAGAAGCATGCAATCTGCCTTAATGTTTCTAAATAGCCCTATTGTAAATATAAACCAAAGATATTAAATGTTGTAATTTCCAAAACAGGGCAGTTGCCATAATATCAGGTACTGTCAAATGTTCTCTAGCCGAAAACTGTTTTTTTCAGTTTGTTACGCCATGGCGTCCAACTCGTAACACCTTTTTTCACTATGTCACCATAGAGACATTTCAAGCCAGGCAGTTTATTAGGTTTACAAATAATAATAAATAATCTAGCTGCTGTTTGACGTCTCCCATGTCAGCTTCTCCTTGTACTGCTTCGAGACAGGACAGAAGATTGCTTTAGTTTCTATGTCGCCACAGTTTCAATGAAGGCACTGTTCCTCGGAAGATGTCACAGAAAATATACAGTATCCTCTTGGACTGGGGCTGGTATTGCGAGACCATGACCGTGCAGGCCCCACACCCCCATCTCCACAGCCATACTTCGTCCCAGTCAGCCTCACTGCGGAGAATAAAGGAGTCAAGGAAAAACATCCTTGGCAAGAATTCATGAGCTCGGCAGGATGACACAAAGAAGGAAATACTACAGAGTAACGAAACAATCACCAATCTAGATGTACACGTAATGTCACTTAAGGAAATATTGAAAGTTTAAAGTTTTTAAATACTGATTATCCCCCAGTCCATTATACTGTGGGTGCAAATATTATATTTCCTCATAGTTTACATTTGCTTACTATAGTATGTTTTTCCAAGGTTTTGCATGTAAACAATACATTAGCTGTTCTTCTCTTATAATATTATTATTGTTATACTGTTTAAAGTTATTGGATCCTATAGGGTATGAAGTTAAAAGTCACACATGAAAGAAGACAACAACATGCCAAAAAATGCAACGAAGTATCCCATAACCACAATATGTAATCTTTACATGCAAAAGTTAATAGAAACAAGAATATCGAAGTTGCCATGGTAAGAATACATAATGTCTCCGTATAGAATAGTATTCAAAGTTATACAGTATATCTAACCTTTAATTAGTTATTTTAAATCAAACTTATGTGTAATGATTGTAGGCTATTCATATTGCAGATATTAAACCACTAAAAACATGATCCTAAGTCAAACTCACTAACAAGCCATTCAGCGGTGGTTCTAGCCCCTTTCATCTCGGGGGGCATGGCTGGGGCCAGTTGTAATCGTAGCGGGGCCATCATCGGGGGGGTGTATTGTCCATGATGTTAGTGGTGGGGGGGGTGCTGACAGTGTTTTGTCCACGGTGCCAGTTAGGGGGGCCACAGGGGGTATGTGCCAAATTTGAGGTATGTGCCTATCCTGCGTTTTCTTTTTTTTCTTATTTCTTTTTTTTTTTACATACCAAAGTAAAGCTGTGACCTTATTTGGCAAAGTAGGGTTCAGGATTTAAATTCACAGTGGCTACCTGAACTAACAGTAATGGGGCACACAACAAGTAAACAGAGAAAATAACTACACTATTCCTACCCTCCCAAATCTTACAGGACAGGACAGGTGAGATGCCCCTACTCCAAGATACTTATACAATAGAAAAACTATGGTAATAATAATATAGCCCAAGACAAAAAATATTAATCTTTCTAGACTGTATTAAAGTTCAGCACTTCGGAAAAATAGAATTATTTTGTATTTCAATAAAACAAAAATTATTACTGGTATCCACACACCCAACCAATGTAAATGTCACGGACGGTGTTAATTAGCTCCTTAATCACCATTACTTATTATATTTATATTTCACTTCACTTTATGCAATATGGCTTGTGTATTTTGTTTGGTTCTATATTGCCATTATTTTGTGTGTTGATTATCTTTCACTTTATTGTTTAATTTGTTATTCACTTAGTATTATTTTGATTGTTTGCACGCGTGCCTTATTATTTGTGTTTCTTTGAGCCAATCACCACCGCACAACTCACCTGGGTCCACCTGCACTCTTCACACGCGTCCCCACTTAATCACCCTGCCCTGGGAGAGGAGAGGAGGGAGCGTCTGATACGAGCCGCAGAGACCTCCCACATTGGAAAGTGGACTACAGCAGACAGGAGGGGAGGTGGCAGACCTGGG